>NC_047152.1:9100271-9197771 GCF_009819705.1 Hippoglossus hippoglossus | reverse complement strand
ATTTTTTAAGAGCTTGAGTTAATCTGTTTACATGTTGCTCGGTTCATTTTCATCTGCTCATCACTTTTTATTCTAATAATTTCAATTTCTGTTAAAGATACAATAGGGTTAGTGGGTATTTAGTGACATCTAGTGGTGAAGCTGCATGTTGCACCCTCTCCTTTCAAACATGAAGGAGAACCTGTGGTAGCTTCAGTTGTCATAGAAACTCAAAAGTGTGTAAATATAAAGTATTTAAATACAAAAGGCCCATTCCAGGGTCAAGAAAACAACAAGTTGTACAATTTAGATGAAACACAGTAGTGAAAACATCAAATTGACTTAAATATAATTATTTGTACTTAAAAGAAAGTTGGGGAGTCAATTATAATTTATTCAATTTACTTTTTACTACATGTGTCACTGACGTCTTTAAGCCTGAATCCAATTACTGGCTGCAAAGCCACAGTCCTGGGTTTAGCTCTGCGGAGTGGGTTGAGCCAACAGACAGAGAAGGTGGATTCACGCTGAGACCCAACGACTCACTCAACCCACAGCAAACACTCGATCCAAGTATCGTTCACCGAGCGAACGCCACAATCACACCAGCAGGTGGAAACTCAGAAACCGTCTCTGAGGGGACGCTGAGTCGTCCACAGAGCTGCCTGGACCCTGGTGTCCTCCCCTGTTTGCAGGAGGAGTGGTACAGTCCGCGTTGCCTAGGTGAGTTGACACTACTTAGTGGGATAGGCCATATCAGCAGAGCCTATTGTTTTCAGGGGCTTTGGCTGCAGAGTGGGCGCTCCTGTCTGTGTGTCTCTCCTCTCTCTCTCTGTGGACATGTTTGGCTTTTAGAAGATAAAGAGGAGATCCCTCACTTCTCAGGTATTTCCTCTTCCCCTTCTCTTTCCTTCTCCGCCTCTTTATTACTTCATCTCCTGCGATTCAATCATTTGGCTTCCTGACGAACGGGATTAGATCAGGAAGCGCTGGATGAGTGTTCAGATAACGGCAGGTTTTTCTTCATGTGGACGACACATGACGTTTAGAAGACGGCGACAGGTTTGAGTCACAGGGTCAGAAAGAAGCTGACTAACTGCCTGAGGGAGTTTCTTCTGCTTTCTTTAATATCCTGAGGATTTATGTGACGGTGGGGAAACGGACGGATGACAGCTTTAGTGCAGGTAAACTGTTAGAGCTAAAGCTGTGTGTGTGTGTGTGTGTGTGTGTGTGTGTGTGTGTGTGTGTGTGTGTAGAGTAAATTTACAAGGTAAATCTTTTGTTTGGTAAATCACTGTTATCTCACTCACACAATCTCTCACACAAACTCACACACAATAGAATGCACACAGGTTGAAAGCAGCTGATCTGATTGTCGACTACAGATTTAAATCATTTTCAGAGGATTCTCGTACGTGTGTGTGTGTGTGTGTGTGTGTGTGTGTGTGTGTGTGTGTGTGTGTGTGTGTGTGTGTGTGTGTGTGTGTGTGTGTGTGTGTGTGTCTGTGTTTTCACCCTAGGCCCAATAACATGATCTTAATTTTTGACCTAAAACAAAGTGAAATTTATTTAACAGGCTCTTTTAAATTTTATGATGTAAATAATAAAATATATTCTTCTAATACTCATGAGGCATTTTAAAGCTTATGTTTTTGTCTGAATATTTCAAATGTGGGTCAGTTCAAAACATATTTTCTCACTTTTTCATCACTTATACTTAAAACCATTACAAATATTAAACTAATAAAAAGAATCAGGTATTAGTTGCTATGAATGAATCCTGAGTTTGATCCCGGAGCCAGATGTGCCGGCTGTTTGTTGTCTTCAGGTAAATCAAAGATCGGTTCTTTCTCGTTCAAACATTTCTGCCTCCCTCCTCTTTTGATGTTTTTGTGGCCGGTCCCGGCGGTGACACACCGATAAGCCCAGCTGTGATGACGCCGGCATTTTCTATTGTGCGTCTGTGTTTAGAGCTCAGCGCGGCGTGGCTCGGCCCCACGGCCTGATGCCACCGCCGCTGCTGGATCCGCTGCCAACAAGCTGGTGATTCAGCAACACGTGTCCCCACTGAGCCGCAGGATGAGAGTGAAAATGCGAGGGAGTTATCATCTTACTGAACATCAGTTGTTACTTAGTGTGCGTCGCTCTGTACAACCAGGACTTTTGTTTGTTCAGTAAATACCAGGATTGAGAATTTCAGGAATCTAGTAAAACAAAGTGTCCGATCCAGTCGTCAGTGAGTTAATACTAATACTAATAATATAAATTAACACCTGAAGCTGCTGTAGTGAACGAGTCTGACCCCGACAATCTCCTGCTGCTTCTTCACGTGTGAAAGACAAACTCTGGAGATTTTCAGACAGAGTTCAAGTCTGAAAATGCCAGATTTCCTGGAACAACTTAAAACTCACACCGTCATCCAGGCCTCAGTGGATCACGTGACCTCTGACTTCTCTCCTCAGAGGAGCAGCTATTTCATGGTGAAGGAGCCGCTTGGTATCTGTCTCCTCCTCCTCCTCCTCCTCCTCCTCCTCCTCCTCCCTCTCAGTCTGACATTGGCTGGTATCTCTCAAAACAGACACTGACCCCGGCCAAACATTCCTGTCTGTGTTGTGTTTCTCCACAAGGACACTGAAGGAGACGTAGAACAGAGAAAAACTGGTTTGTGAAACACACACGACGATGATGGATTCAGACATTGTGGTGATACATGAGATGCAGCAGCAGCAGCAGGGTCAGAATTTAACCAAAATCTAAATCTGATAATGATTTGCTTTGGTTTATTTAAGCAGGAGAGTCTCTGGAGATCAGGGTTCAGCTTCTCCCCACTTTAAAATTAAATATTACAGAGAGGAGCATCTTTTCTGATTTCAGTATTTTTTCCCACAAAGGTCCATTTGTTTGTTTGTTGGTTTATTAGTCCACAGGATTCACACCACTTCTCTTTTCTTTTATATCTCTACTAGAAGAATCATGTGTGGACGTGGGAGCTCCACTGAGGGACGTTCTAGGTCGTGGTCATCCCGTACTTTATATCCTGTATTTGTCTTTGTGACACAGAGATCTGTTGTGGTGTTGACGCCCCATCGCAGCCACTCACAGTCCAAACACTAGATTACAGCAAGGACGCGGGACAGGACAATAACTCCTCCCCCTCGTCTCAAATCCCCCTCAATAATCCCTGAGGAGGAAATCTCCTCTGCAGCACAAAGTGTGTGTGTGTGTGTGTGTGTGTGTTCATACCAGGGGGGGGACGGTGGTGGGGAGGTGGAGGGAGTCAGTGGCTCCTCAGTCATGGTGTTGCCAGATTCCTCAGCACTCGTTTCTGTCAGACCGGTGAGAGCTGCGGTGTCAAGGTGCATCTTCTTTTCTGTCCTCGAGTGTTGTTGAAGGAGTCGGTCGTGGAGATGTGAGGTGGAAGTGTCCTTTCTGAACCGGGCCTGTCACAGAGCACAAAGTGTCACAGGGTGGGTGAGTTACCGTCATGCTGCTGCTTTCTTTTCACAAAGAGAAACAAGACGCTCGTTGTCACTTCTTTATATTTTGTTAGAACTGAAACAGATCTGGTTTAATCTCCTTCGTCCTCATGCATCAATCTACCTTCATGTTTTCTAAATACAGACGGACTCACTGCATGTGCTGTTGTATTAAGAAAATAAAGTTCAGGCTCAGGTCGGTTTGCAGAGATTTCCACCAAACTTGACGTCTGGAAAGTTCAGATTTCCCCACATTGTTTTGGTGGAGTAGAAAAATGTCCATTCCCTTGTCTCAGCTCTTCACCGATATGTTGTTTCCCTTCCCCTCTAATGAATCCTCTCGATGACAGATTCACTCACAGCCAACTGGGTCAGCCGTGTTTCAGTTTCATGCCTTCCTGAATGAGCTGGGCTCGACGTCAGCTCATGTTTCCTGGGAGCGAGCGGCGGCGTCTCCTCCCCTGTGGAATATCTGTGACAGAGCAGCTGTATCCCTTGACAATAGACCCTCAGCGCTTTAGAAAAAGGGACATTTGCATTTCCATTGTGCAGGAGGCAACGCAACTCTCACTTTGTGTCACGTTGGACAGAGGCAGGGAAGGTTTTAGGGAAACCCCATCTCTTGTTTTAGATACTTTTGGGGCTTCTCATGAATACCAGAAACTTTTTATAGTAAACTTAAACTGAAAATCAAACACGAGTAAGTAAAGGAAGTCAGAAATCTGAGAATTGACAGAAAGTCTGAAAGATGATGGTCTTTTTATTCCATCACTGTGACAAGCTGGAGTCAGACTCCTGGTAGATGTCCAACAGAGACGTCCCACTTGAAGCAAGGGTACGGCAGGGAGGGAAAATACCTCCCTGCATTCCTCCTGTGAAAGAATGCAGCGTCTCCATCACGACCCGGCAGAGTTAACGTTTCAATCAGGGCGACTCACGTCTCGTCTGGACGAGACATTTCACCTCGATCGACTTCTGAACTCTGGGAATTCAGGAAGAGTCCAATCAAGAGGTTTTTAACTTTGTGGATAGTTTGTCTTCTTCAGGAGTTGTTCTTTTGTTTTTAGATGAATGAATCTAATCACTTGGATGTGAAGGAGGATCTGGTGGCCGGGAAGCATCCACTTTACATCCGTCTAATTTTTTCTAAAAGCTGAGCAGCTAAGCTGTGTAGGAGCCATATGGCTGTGACAGGTCTGTCGCCTGCTCCTGTTGTGAAGCCTCTTCACAATAATAGAGGTTGGGGGGGGGGGGGGGGGGGGGGGGGGGGGGGGGTGTATACCTGCCTGCTTGGCCTTTATACATCATTCTGGATAAAAGTGCACTCAAGGATTTGGTGCAAAACGCAGTCACGAAGCTTTTAAATGAATCCAGTTGTCCTAATTATCCAGCTGTAATTAAAGTGGATCTAAATTGGGTTGTGTTGTCTTTGTCTCGGCCTCACACCAGTGGGTGGTCCACCCCTTGTGGTGCTTTTGAAAAGCTGAAAGAGAGAGTGAGCATCCTGGTGAAATAAGTTTCCGACCTAACCCTCCCACTCACTGTCTTCCTGTTCTTTCTTCAGAAAGAAGAAAATTCGGCTGCATGATGTTTCTCTGTTGATGTTTGATGCCGACGTGTCCTCCTCCTACTTTCCTTATTTTTCCTTTTACTCACCACCCATCAGGCCTAAAATGGTTGATGTTGTAACGCCGCGCACAATGCCGTCAGAAACCGAAGTTCACGTGGCAAGGAGCTTTCTGACCAAGATTTTGCGAAGCTCTATGAGGTACCGTCAGCGAAACGTGTCCTGTTGTGATTGCTGGTAGTTTGTGATGAAGCAGAGTCGCCATTGGTCACTATGTTGTGTTGTGTTCCTTTGTATTCTCCCCTCAGTGATGTTACTAGTCCGAGCTCAGTTGTGATTTGTTCCTTTGTCTTAGTTGATTTGGGTTTTAAAGTTGTTTCCAGTCGTGTGATGTCCAGTCAGCTCTAGTGCTATTATTTGGTTTTAGCTCACATCATTTAAATTAGTGTGTTTTATCCAATAACCACGTGTGATGATTTTCTCTTTCAACACGCTCTCCAGGAAGAACCGCTTCAAAGGGTATGTGTACGTTCGGTGGGGATAGTTAACAGTTTGTGTTTCTATAGGTGATAATATAAGAAATATAAGATTTAATTTGATTTCCAGGTCAGAAAAAATAGTTAAAGTTTGTTATTTTGCACAAAAAACCCCACTCAGCTGAATTATTTGTGTTTGAAACCCGAGTTTGGGAAAACAACGCAGAAGCTTAAATGTCAAACACTCCCTTGTGATAGTGTAAACTGTTGTGTTTGCTCTGTGCCTTGCAGAAAGAATGATCCAGGCTCGCGGCCCCATTCCTGGCACTCCTCCAAGCTGACAGAAGAGGAGACAGAGCCCGCTGGGAGAGAGGCCACCCCGGCACCGGTCTGGCAGCCAAAACATGAAGCAAGGTGAGGATTTAAAGTTCTCCTCTTCTGTTCCTCTGCGTGAGACACGGCACAAATTATATTCTGTCATTTGATTTGTCTCGCACCTTAAACTTAACTTTTTCTGCTGACTTTACAAACCAGGCCCGAAGAATTGTCCACTCAAGGGGAACAGAACAGCCAGCGTCAGCTAACCAGTCAGTTCAGCTCAGTGAACAACATGGAGAGACTGGACCGTCCCTCTCATCCTTTCCCCCCGGGTCGTCTTTCCCCAACCAAATACATCAGCGGTGCAGAGCCCCTCACTGGACCTGCAGGCAAGAGAGACTCTGCGTTCAGCTGCTTCTCCAACGGCTCCAGCCCTCCTGTTCACGACCAGAGCACGTCGGGTAGGAAGGGCACCAGCACTGAAAACATTTTCTTCAAGGGCCTTCAGAGCGAGGGGCTTCAACAGGCCGGGCGGCCCAGGTACCACCAGCCGGCGCTGGGGAACGGAGGCTGGGAGGGGTTACGGGCAGAGGAGCAGCCGGCCACTCGGGTTTCCATCGCAGGGAGACTGAGCATCGGCCCAGTGTGGCAAGTACCAGAGAAGAAGTCCCAGTCTCCGCCTCCCCCACCTCCTCCCCTGCGCAGTGACAGTTTTGCCGCCACAAAAGTGTTCCCCTACCCCGAAGGGCCAAGTGGTCCCACAAAGAGCCACCGCAGATCCACAGAAAAACTGACTGAGAGCAACGAGCAGAACGGCCTCAGATCTCTCCAAGGAAAAACCTCAGATCCCAGACACAGCTTCAAGCCCCTGCCCGCCAAAGACTCCCTCCATCCCCCCCACGCAGCAGCCGACCACAACCACAACCAGCTGCACCCCAACAAACTGTTCTCTTTGTCCAGCAATGACGTGAGACAGTCTCATTACACCCAAGTAGCTGCCCACCAGAGGCAGTACAGTGATGAAAGCCCCTTCTACCTGCAGACCAGGTCAGCTCCTCCCGCAAAGACCCAGAGTGTTGGCAGCTACTATCGCAGCCTCCAGGATCTACCCACTAATCTTTTCAACCGCAGGCAAGTTAGGCACTCCACCGCATCCATGAAAAGTCCTGCTGCAAACCCACACCTGGAGGGTTGGGGCCACAGCAGATACTATGGACCAGGAAGCAAGCATCTGGCTCAGGCCGCGGAGCTTCAGGCCAGGCAGGGCAAAGCAGAGGGCCGGAGGGGGGAGCCGGAGAAAGCACACTGGGTGAACAGCAGTGAACCAGGCTTCTCAAGTTCATTGAAGGCAAAGTACCCTCTACCTCAGTCCCAGATGCCTTACAGCGAAAATAAGGAGCGAAATGGTCATTCCCATCTGGGGAATGGTCTTCATCCAACCTCAGAACATTGTAATCAGAGCCGCAGCCTGGAGGACGCTGCAAAGAGAGCTGAAGGACACAGTAATGACACCAAAAGACATTTTGCAACACATCTAAGTAATGATCATAAGGTCGGTCTTTCAAGGCAGCAAGACCCATGGGTGCCTCAAGAAGACCAGCGGATATCCCCCCTGAAAACCCCCCTCCTCCACTCCCTGGCCCAGGAGAGCAGGAGTCTGGCTGAGAGGCAACCTGCAGCTTTGACCATGGGTGTCACGTCCAGCCAGGATACTGGTGACACCATGGCCACCGGCAGTGGAAAGGTGAATCGACGCAGTGACCGTTATGCTACCACGCTCCGCAAAGAGATCCAGCAGAAACGAGCTCAGCTGCAAAAGAGTCGCAGCGCTGCAACTCTGACGTGTGATGCAGAGGACGAGGAGGTAGAGGAGTGGAGATCCACTGAGACTTCTACGTCCTCGGGTGCCTCCTTTTCCAATATCTACAAGGATCACCTGAAAGAAGCTCAGGCCCGGGTTCTCCAGGCCACCTCCTTCCAGAGACGCGACCTGGAGCCCCTTGGACCCGAGGTGCCGGTATTGAAAACCTCTAATGGACGCATCAGAGGACGTAAACGCTTCCCCCTGGCAAAGAGGACTCACTCCTTCTCAGAGCCGGACAAGATAGACAAAGTAGGGGTGGAGTTAGAACCTCAAAGGGGGTCCTTCGGAGAGCGCAGGAGGTTCTTCGAGGCCAAACCAGCTTTCTCCAGACCTGTGCTGAAGTCAAGTCAAAGTTCAAACCTGAGCACAGACCTGGGTGAGGTAAGCAAACTTAAAGAGAACACTTCCTCCGCAGACCCCGACCTCCTCAGTCCTGGGTACAAACAGATCTTACTGGAGCAGCAGAGGCTCGGGACCTTCGCTGAGTACCAGGCCACATGGAACCAGCAGAAGAAGTCGCCAGAGGCCAAGACGCAAGGGAGGTATCACTCTGCAGAGAATATCTTGGATGCAGATGCTGAGGAGAAAGTCATCTGCACCCATGAGAGATCCAGATCATCCCCGTCTGCAGACTTCTATGCACAGGTTAGTTTTTCAACATCTGCAATACTGAGAATAACGGTCATTGAGGAGAGTCTGAATTTACAAAAGCCCTGAACTCCACCTTTTACTCTGCAGAATATTCCCTCATCGTGGAGAGACCCTGAAGACCAGCAGAGCAGTTACACCACCAGGTGAGGTTCTAGTTTGTTTTACAGCACATATATGAGACTAGAACGCTTCAGCAGCTAAACGCCGACCAGCCGCCTGGTCACTCCGACCTGTCAAAACATCCGGCACAGAGAAATGCCGATGAAGTTTCACGTAGATGAGGAATGTATTTGAGTGGTGAGATTTCAGAAAGAGAACAGGTCAGGTTTCCTGCACTGAAAGGAAATGATCATTTTCCCACTTTACCTCCTGCTCACGTTCAGCTGATTGGAATCTCCCCGACTCCCATAGCAAACAACACCTAGATTTAAAAAGGTGTCAGTGGGGTAACTGGTGATTTACGACGGGCGGAGAGTGTATCACTTCATTCTTCAGCTGCTGTTCACAAAGAAAAACTTACTGATCTGTTGCATTCGTGACCATTTTCTTGGTCAAATGGTGAAATCAATCCACAGCATTCGCTCCTTTGTTGTATTTGTTGCATTCTGCACAGAGTAGGAGAAAAACACGCGTCAGGAAATGAGACAATCAACCAATAGTTTACCCAGAAACACTTTTGCAAATGCTAACATTAATATTACAGGTTTACAATAAGGTAAATACTATAATTAGACACAGTTCAGTTGAAGTCAGGCCTCAGTGTTTGTGTTTTTACATTCATGGCTCAGAATAACACACACACACACACACACACACACACACACACACACACACACACACACACACACACACACACACACAGAATCTCTAAAGCCTCAGTAAACAGAGTGGTGCCTCGCCAGGTAAACAACTCGGCTAAGTCTTAAAATCTCATCCTTTTTTTACAAGAGGAGTAAGTAAAATCAATGTTTAACTTCATCTCAGCCAAATGTTTTCTATCAAAAACACATTTATTCAAGTGCAGAATAGAAATCGTCCTTTTCAGTTTCAGATGTTGTTTTTTTGAAGCAAGCTGTGGTTCAAACAGCCGCAAAACGTCGTCTGACTCATGTCGTCTCGATGCTGGTTTGTGTTGGTGCTGAAAAACACAGAAGATATGGAGTGAATCCACGAGGACGAGTGGGAAAACAAACCTGTTCTGTACTTAGCTTGAGCTGCTTTGTAAGGAAAGTTAAATTAAATCAATGTATTTTTGTTAAAATAAAATAGGCATCACCTCAGGTTTCATTTCACTGCTGTATATGGCTTATTTCAATGCGTTTGCAGGGAATCTGTTGAATCACATGTGTGTGTTTATTTTGTGGGAAGTTTATTGTTTCTCTGTATTTGTCTAAGACCATGTTAATCTCTGGCACTGATGAAGTTTATCTTTATTTTGACCACTAGGGGAGAATCAGAGAACCGACTTCGATATCAACCCGACCGCAGCCCACACTCGGCCCCGTCAGTGCCCAGGAACGAGGGCCCAGCACCAGGCCTCTCCGACCACAGGACCAAATCCAACGCTGCCAATCCCTCCCAGACCACACTCTCCTCGGGCCCTCGCAGCCACAGCCCCAACCCTGGCTCCCAGCACGCAGCTCAGCCTCCACAAACCAAGGGCCTCCTGCCGCCGCCCAGGCCCCTTTTAGGGCCAGAAACCACATCCTCCTCCCAGGAATTCCTCGCTGCCTCCCAGGCAAAGCCGGCGGCGCTCCAGCCTCTGTCCAGCTGGAGCTCTGACACCCAGCACCATGATACTACCCCCGGCTCCTCTGCTGGCCCCGCCCCGGCCAGCTCCCCTCACCTCAGCTGGACATCCCCACCAGATGTGCGTAAAGGAGATGTAGAGCCCGAGCAGGAGAGGGAGCAGCTGCCACGGCCTTCATCGCCTCGCTCCTCCTGGACGGCCCCTCTGTCTTTACCCACGGCGGATCGAGTGCGGTCTCCCTCGCCACAGTTTGCACCGTTGAGACTGACCGACAAGCCGCCGGCCGTGAAGGATGACTCAACACTCAGGTAAGCAGCTTAGCAGAAGTGCTTCAGGTCTCCTCAGTGCCCCTCGTTACGTAAAGCGTTTCCCTCGTGTACTCGTGGGAGAGGCTCTGAAGAAGAGCTCCAGGTAAACAAGTTCAAGAGGGAACAGTTGAGTTGAGACGTAAGTTTGTCAGAGGAACGATGTAGTGGCTTATTCAGCTGCTGCACAACGACCGGGCTGGATCTCCTCTGAAGCCTCAGATGAATCGAAGTGGAGGCTGTAATTTTGTGAAAGCCACATGACTACTGTGACCTCTGCTTTCCATCGCGACTCTACTGTACGATCCTTTAATTAGAAGCAGTCAACTGAGCAGCTCTGGTGTTTGTTAAAGAAAATGAACCCAATACTGTTTTGTCTTTATTTTCCGTCGCCTGTCCTCCGAGGCATCTTCCTCGCTGACTCAGTCACTTCCATATTTAGTCTCAGCCCCATGTTTCAAAAAAATAGAAGTTGAATAATTTCAGGTTTTGACACTGAGCTGTTTCCAGGTCGGAAAATGAGCTGAAGCTTGCAGAAGGGATGGATGTGAACAGTCCAGTGAGGAAAGTCCCCGTGAGGATCGTCCACGCTGAGAGCAGCTCAGACCGGGGGGGACGTGCCTACCTGCCCCCGAGCGGCGAGACCTGCAGCGCCTTTGAGCCGTCGCCGTACATCCCCTGCCTGGGGGCCACAGAGCACCCGGTGTCGTCCCTGTTCAGCGCCTACATCCGCCAGGTCACTCAGGACCCGGGTCAAGTTTCCTTACAAGAGACGGACAAAGAGTCGAGCTCGGCAGGTGTCCAGCGGTCAGAGGAGGACGCCAAGAGAGAGGAACTGGCCAGGGACATCATGGGTAAAGACAAGTCCCTGGTGGACATCCTCAACCAGAGCGGCAGGAAGACCACCATGGACCTCATGGAGGGGCTCTTTCCCCCAGAGGAGCAGATCCTGGAGGGAGCCCACCAGAGGAGGAGGACCCCCACCAGCTCCAGGCCGACCACGTTGTCCCCCAGGATCACGGACAGGTGGGGAAAGAATCCTTTAACCTTTGCAAGGTCGTCTCCATTTCTTCACCAAAACATCCTGATGAAGTTTTTTATCTGGATGAAGCAAGAATTCCTGAATTCCTTGCAGTGATGACCTCTGACCTCCCCACAGCAACACTAGCTTTCTGTAGAAACATGTCCCAACCAAGAAAAATGCATATATGAATAAAACACAGGGAATAAAATGTTAAGGGGATTAATCATGATGGTTTAAATTTAAGTTTTAAAGCCTTTTTGTTAACTTTGTTGTTCACCCTTAACTCAGCCTGCCCTCTAGTGGTCAAACGATTCATTACAGTTATATCCTCCAGGCATCACTCTTAGATTGAAAACTTAAAGCCGTCTGTTCCTTTGCTCTCTCTGTCAGGAGGGGGGAGGAGGAGGATGTGTCTGCATCAGCAGCAGCTTCTCTGGTGCCCAGCTCCTCCTACTACAACACATCAGCTCCCAAAGCCGAGCTCCTCATCAAGATGAAGGACATGCAGGGGCAGCTGGAGGAGCAGGACTCTGAGGACGAGCTGGACATCGATCTGGCCAGTAAAAAGGTCTAACTCACCCACCGCCGCCCTGGGACATTGACGTCATCATGTAGAAGTTGGAAGTGTAGAAAAACTCTCCTTTAATGTGTTAAAAGTGTTTTACTCAACGTGTCCTCTACAGCAAGAGCTGATCTCCAGCCTGGCGAGGAAGCTGGAGGTTCTGCGGGAGGCGCGGCAGAGCCTGCAGGACGATGTGGAGGACAACGAGACCCTGGGTCGGGAGGTGGAGGTCACCGTGCAGCGCCTCTGTCAGCCCAACCAGCTCGACAAATTCCGCATGTTCGTGGGCGACCTGGACAAGGTGGTGAGCCTGCTGCTGTCGCTGTCGGGGCGGCTCGCCCGGGTGGAAAACGCCCTCAACAGCCTGGAGGACGAAGCTTCGCCAGAGGAGAAGGTAATCAACCAGGTCACATGAAAAAAAAAAGATTCAGATTTGTTTTTAAATACACAGAAGACATCTCTGTATCCTTCTCCCTCAGCGGAACCTGACGGAGAAACGCAAGCTGCTGATGCGGCAGCACGAAGACGCCAAGGAGCTGAAGGAGAACCTGGACCGTCGAGAGCGCCTGGTGTCCGGGATCATGGAGGTCCACCTGGACGCGGAGAGCCTGGACGACTACCGGCACTTCGTCAAGATGAAGTCGGCCCTCATCATCGAGCAGCGCAAACTGGAGGACAAGATCAAGTTGGGCGAGGAGCAGCTGAAGTGTCTGTTGGACAGTTTGCCGCTGGAGCAGAGGCCGACGCTCTGAAGCCTGGAAACAGCATCTGGTTCTGCAGAAGAAATCGTGCATCAGATTCACAACAAGCTGGAGGTGCAACATGTAGCATTTTGAATATCAATGTTGTTAAATCGTGTCCGACTCCACGGCTGAGACGATGGTTCCAAGCCTCTGTTTCCTTATTGTTCCTCAAAAGACACGATTAAAATAGTTCCTGTGCTGCAAAGATCTCAGACCAGAGAGGAGTTTAAAAGAAATAATGTTTTGCACATTAGACGAGGACACGGAGACACTGTGTCGTCGTTTGTAGTCAACTGATTCACGGCTGGGTCGTTCAAACCGAGGATGGAGAGAAGATGAGTCTGTCTGCATTGTTTACAGGTTATTTTCTATTTTAATGCTTGTTTTATGCACAGCAGACATTCAACTCAGTATTTTGTATATTTTAGTTTTAATGATAATCTGGTATTTCAGATACAAAAGCTAAAATCAAAGTCTGACCTTTTCAGCATCATATTAAATTCAATCTTCAGGCCACCATACTGTTAATTGGTTGTTTTTGCACCTCAACGCCCCCTAGTGACCAAACAACCAAACATGCACACACCAGATGATCTTTTCAATCAATTGGTAGAAGAATAAATTTGGTTGTTTTTTCATTTGACAGTATTTCCAGCCTCACCTTGATATTTGTGTTTCCGAGTTGTATTTATCGCTCTGCATTTGCTTGTGTTTTCATTTCTTAATTTTCTAGTAATTTATTGTAGCCTTTTTGAAAACGTGTACTGGAGGAAGGGGAAACGTTTCCCCTGTGATTTAATTTCCTGACATACCTTTTTGTTTTCCAATGAAAGTAAAAGAAGAGTTTGATTCTGATTCCATTTTTTAAAAAGTGTTCTGAAAGTTTTTTCCCCACTTTTACAACGACGTGTATTATTCTCTCCGAGTAGCTGTCGCTGTCACGTTTGATGCTTTTCTCACGCTGGAGAGGAACTCTTTCATTTATTTGAGAACAAGCGGTGAACCTGTTAAACTGGAAAAGACGATGCTGATGTGTTCCAGCAGTACAGATGTGTTCCAGCAGTACAGATGTGGCTCCTGCTTCTTTTCTGTAACCTCACAGCTTTTTCATTTCCCAAAAAAATCTCCCTGAGCTACGAACGTTTTCTACTTTGATCCACCACAGGGACTGAGGTGCAGCTGGAGGTTTTCAGTGAAGTTGAATCAAAAAGTTAGCACTTTACTCTGGTCCTTTTATTATTTTAGGAGACTCTCGACATATATATTTAAAAGAAGACGTGCCTACTGTAGCTCCGCACCGCTGTAACTTTCATGGACTGACGTGGCTACTGCGTACAGCCCACTCTGTATGTATGCAGTGGGCTCCACCACCAGCTTCAAAGCAATAAAATGATTTGTTGATCCCGACTTTTATTATTTCATGGTATTTTATATATATATATATATATTCACGTGACGTAGGCAGAGGTACATATGTATTATGGGGTAAATGTTTAAAGAAAGGAAGTGAAACCATGAAGCTTCACATAAACTCTGCAAATTTAAATATTGTGTCCTAACATGAAAATGTGTAAATGGATCAGAGGCACAGAGATACTGGAGAATAATCATCTTCATCATCATCTTCATCTTCATTATTATTGTTATTATTAAAGCAGCAGCAGAAACACGTGACGTGATTGGCTCCTGACGCCAGGAGATGGTGAGATAGTGTCGTGGGGGTTGAGGCTGTTTGAAGAAGAGCGGAGGAGACTGGGAACAAAGGCAGAACATCTCTGACACCACCTGAGCTCCATCTGATTTATAACATTAATAAACAACATCTCTGTTGTTTTAAAATGGATTTGACGCCGCTGTGCTGCTGCTGCTGGATCCTCATCAGCTCCGGTGAGTGAGGCGGTGACAGATAAGTGAAGATTGACTGATTGTTCAAATCGCTTCTTTCTCTGTGTTTCCTCGTGTTAGAAAAACCTGTGATTTAATAAGAAACTTAACAGACATCGAACTGTGAATCCTAGAAGGTTTGATGTTCTTTTTAATCTGTATATTACCATTTTTACAATATTCAATGTGTAGCTGTTAAGTTTTTTATGACATAGAAATGTCTCTTGTAGTTTCCTATTTTACAAATATTACTGTATAATCCATCTAAAATTATTTTTGTTATTCTTTCAGGTATAAAACATTTGACTTATAATATTTAAAATACACAACTTAGTGGCTTTATGATATAATAATAATATATAATACCTAACAAGTTATGAATGTCCTCTATTAAATACAAATTCAATTAAATGTTAAACTTAATAATGAGGATAAAATACCTTACAGCATTTATTAATTAATTATCTGCGACTCTAAAGCACAAGAACTATCTCAAATCTGTTCGTCTCACTTATGTCCCATAATTAAATACTCTTATAATACTTATAATAAAATCAAATGGCTGACCTCTTCCTCCTCTTGTCCCGTCCCTCGTTGTCAGTCCTGGCTGAAGACTGGACTCGTGTCCACACCGAGGACGAGCTCTTCAGGAGCCTGTTTGGAAGATACAGCAAGTGGACGCGTCCGGCGAGGAACATCAGCGACGTGGTCATCGTCAAGTTTGGCCTCTCTATCGCGCAGCTGATAGACGTGGTAGGAACACACACATCCTGGAGGACCCGGTAAAATGTAAAGAATATTTACATTTTACACTCTGATTCCTAAACTTGTGAATTCTTGGTTCTTAGGATGAGAAGAATCAGATGATGACGACCAATGTGTGGCTGAAACAGGTTGGAAAGAGACTCACGTGTCACTGTGGGAGAAAGATAAGAAAAATACAAGTTCTCAAAAAACACATTTAATCCAGTAGATCCAGAGTCTTATTTGGGTCTGCACCAACTTGCACATAGATTTCAGTTGATATAGATTTTTTCAAGGATCCATGATTTATTCTCTGGGAACCTCACAACTCTAAAGAAAAGTAAAAAAAAGGTTCCTGGATGAATGAGTTATTTCTGTGTGTGTGTGTGTGTGTGTGTGTGTGTGTGTGTGTGTGTGTGTGTGTGTGTGTGTGTGTGTGTGTGCGCTGACAGGAATGGACGGATTACAAACTGCAGTGGAATCCGTCTGACTTCGACAACGTGACGTCCATCAGAGTTCCCTCCGAGCTCATCTGGGTGCCTGACATCGTGCTGTACAACAAGTAAACACACACCAAACACTAACTTTACTTTTCCCTCCTGGAGCACGGATACGTGCGAGGTGTTGTTCAGGGTGCGCACACATCCTGAGATGACTTTGAATCGCTGTAGGTGGAGCTGGAAATAAATCTGTAGTGATCAATTACCTGCTTGATCCATATAACTGCGTCCTCGTCGGCAGGAGAGCGGATGAGGAGGGAAGGTCACTTGCATGGAGGCAAACAGCCATTTCTGCATATTCCTGCATAGCAATTGGTGATTCATGCAAATGATCCTGTTGAATAAATGACCCTGATTCTGTTGCGGCTGCACGGAGATCTTGCGTCACGCGGTTTTCACTTGAGTCTGGAGTCGAGTTTCTTCCCCTCGGGACTCGAGGAAGCATTAATTCTGCAGTTTTGTCTGTCAGGAGATGAAACTTTCTCCTCCTTCAGCATTTGTCTAAATGAGCTTGCATCATGAATACAGCGTCGTTAACATCCACTGATCAATTATTTAACGCCGCCTCTGTGAACGGGTTTGGCTGCAGGTTTATTGATTCACCTTTTGAGTTTGAAACGCAATGAGATGCAAACTCGGGAGCTCTGCTGAATAAAAAGTGCTTCAATTTCTTGTCAATTTTCTCTCATCTCCTCCAACTTCTACCTCATTAAATGTCGTACTTCTTGAGTTTTCTTCCTTCTGCTTCTTTCTCCAGTGCGGACGGAGACTTCGCCGTGACCCACATGACCAAGGCCCAGCTGTTTCACACGGGCCGCGTCCTCTGGGTGCCGCCGGCCATCTACAAGTCGTCCTGCTCCATCGACGTCACCTTCTTCCCCTTCGACCAGCAGAGCTGCAAGATGAAGTTCGGCTCCTGGACGTACGACCGGGCCAAGATCGACCTGGAGCCCTTTGAGAACACCGTGGACCTGAAGGTGGGACTGTTGTTGACTTTATACATCGTCTGTGAACCATGAATTTCAGTCTGAAAATGGAGGACTGAAATTCATGGTTTCAGCACGACTAACAAAAGTCTAACTTCCAGGATTACTGGGAGAGCGGAGAGTGGGCGATTGTGAACGCCGTGGGCACCTATAACACCAAGAAATACGACTGCTGCCACGAGATCTACCCGGACATCACCTACTACTTCGTCATCCGCCGCCTCCCGTTGTTCTACACCATCAACCTCATCATCCCCTGCCTCCTCATCTCCTGCCTGACCGTGCTGGTGTTCTACCTGCCGTCGGACTGTGGCGAGAAAATCACACTGTGCATCTCCGTGCTGCTGTCGCTCACCGTCTTCCTGCTGCTCATCACCGAGATCATCCCGTCCACGTCGCTGGTCATTCCGCTGATCGGGGAGTACCTGCTCTTCACCATGATTTTCGTCACGCTGTCGATCGCCATCACCGTGTTCGTGCTGAACGTGCACCACCGGTCGTCGGCGACTCACACCATGCCCCGGTGGGTTCGGAGGCTCTTCCTGTGTTCGGTGCCTCGCTGGCTGTGCATGAAGCGTCCACATCACGATCGGAGGCCTGTCAGGTGAGCAACAAGTCAACAGGAAGTGAGTTCAGACTCAGGACACACGGACTGTACTCGTCAGGTTTTATAATCATTAACATTTTCTAACATCTAACACAAAAAAAAACCAAACTCACTTTGCGTTCTCAGGCGAAGACGCCTAACTGATAGGCTCCTCCCTGTCTGGACCCCTGGCCCCCCCAACATCACATCTACCTGGATCACTGAGGAGTCGGACATCGATCTCCATGGTTACCAGCAGGACAACGGTTGCCACGACAGCCACCAGCTGGACTCCTTGGACAGCGGAGATGAAATTCACTACTGCGATATTCATGGTTACTCAAACCTGCCGAGGTCGGGGGTGAAGATAAGCGGCCGTTCGAGGATTTCCTCCCTCTCTCCACCTTCCCCTCCATCTCCTGGTTACACCCTCCTCCAACAGAGACGCTCCACACTCAGTTTGGACTGGGACACCCCTCCTGTGGAGCATGGTTTGATCCAGAGCCCATCCGGCGCTGTTCTGTCTCCTGCGGTGGTGTCAGCCCTGGAGGGGGTCACCTACATCGCAGAGCATCTGAGAGCAGAGGATGCAGACTTCTCGGCAAGTGTCGCTGCTTTTGGTTAATAAGAGACTTTCATCTAGAGTCTCGTCCTCTTCTCATCTGTTTTGTCTCTACAGGTGAAGGAGGACTGGAAGTACGTGGCCATGGTCGTAGACCGGATCTTCCTGTGGATGTTCATCATCGTGTGTCTGCTGGGGACGGTCGGACTCTTCCTGCCTCCGTGGCTCTCTGGGATGATTTAGATTTACACCTAATGTCAAAAGAAAGAAAATATTAAACTAATAAATACCTTGTTCGGGAAATGTGGACTGTGTGTGATCTAAATATTTGAGATTTCAGTCACAAAAACCCACATCTCCTAAGTTTCTCGAGGAGGAAACAAACATGTTGACCTGATTTCCTACTGATCAGTATCATGGAAACATGATTTGAACATTGATGAAATTTACCTCTACATGTAAATCATGTAGAGGTAAATTTGAAATAATAAGTGAGAAAATACACTTTTTTAAATTGGAATGTTGAAAAACTTGAAACAGTTCATAATCTGACCAGCTGGGGGCAGCAACATCCCACATAACTACAATGATGGCATCACTCTCACTGACTTAAAAGTCCTCCAGCATTATAATTATTTGTTTCCGTGTCATTTAATTGGATTTAATTGAAGTTGTGTTACTGTACAACTTTGTGAGAGCTCACGTAAACATGTTGATGACATGCAGGAGAAGGGAAACCAGTCCGAGGCTACTAACTGGTTCTACACCTCTGCAGCGCGCAGCACAGACAGTCACCGATTTATGTTGTTTTATGAATGATGCATAATGAAGTGATGATTTGTCGGTTGCTCAGATGACTCAAGTGGGGCAGTGGGGCCCTCTCAGCGTTATCTACCGCAATTAGATTGTTTATCTCATTTGAAAAGAAGAGGGCGAGTGAAGTGGGTCATCCGTGATTCCTCTCCTCCAGGATCCAGTACAAGTACTGCACTCAACCTTGGTCCTACTGCAGGACAGGAAATATACTTTGTAATATTTATATATATATGTATATTTATTTATAATAGATTTGCATGAGGGTCACTTTAAACATCTTTACGATCAAGACCTTAATTTGTCTCATGGGAGCATATTCATAGAGGTTTGCTCCTAGTGACGAAATTCGAAGAAATATCTTGGAATTGTGACGCTTTTTGTTTAGTTTTCTGATAATTCTGTCTCCCAGTGAAGGTCAGATCGTAATAAAGATAAGTGTTTGACAGAAAGAAAGATCCTAAGTTGAAAAACTAACGTCAATCGCCGGCTTCAGACGTCGGCTTGCTTGTTGGCTGGTTTATTGCAGATTTACAGGCCAACAAATGCTGCTTTTATGTAAAACAGCCGGATATCACAGGGCTTCATGAGAGCCGAGCCGCAGATGAGCCGCATGGTGAATACATAACACAACGATGGACTGACATGTGAACGAGCTGCTCCACAAGTCGCCCTCTGTTGTCAGAGCCACTCTTAACGTCTGGCTTCACGTCTTCAACACATATGATCAACGTGGGCTTTTCATAATTACACCGTGTCTTGATAGGGACCGAAGTGTATGAATAGTGGGGGGTCACATATGGGGGGTAAATCCCCTCTGGGAACTGGTCACAAGATGGTTGTCAACTGTTTTCACAGCCCGCTGGATTTATCAGTTGCTTAATAAAACATTGGCTAATGCGAGACTTTCACGGATGTGTCGCTATCGGCCAAAACACGCAGATCTGACCGCTTTATGTCATGTGATGTGCATTTATGTTTAGATTTAACGTGAGAAAAAAAATCATTTATTTGTCTTAATTCAAGTTCTATATATCTTGTTGTATTTGTTTTAGTTTATTTACAATAAAGTTTATGATTAAACTGTAAAATATCAAGTCTTTGTCTGAAGGATTTCATAACAAAAGTTTGTCCGACTGTCGTTGTGTTTAACTTTAACTTGTTTTCTAAGTAATAAGACGTCTGAGCATCAGGAGAAGAACACGTTTAACTCTCTGCACTGATGATGTAACTGTTAAATACCCTGTTTTCTGCTTCCTGAGCCGTTTGTCATCTGGAACTGATCCTGGTGGGAAACTCTGAACACACGTCACAGGGAAGAAGCTGTGGAACAGGCAGAAAACTGTTAGACCAGCAGTTAGAAGGAAATTTACCTTAAGCTAACAGCTAATGTTACTCTCTGAGCTAACAGCTAATTCTACTCTCTGAGCTAACAGCTAATTCTACTCTCTGAGCTAACAGCTAATTCTGCTCTCTGAGCTAACAGCTAATTTTGCCCTCTGAGCTATAAGCTAACAGCTAAAGATGCTCTGTGAGCTAACAGCTAATATTGCCCTCTGAGCTAACAGCTAATTCTGCTCAAAGCTAACACCCACCTCTGCTCTAAGCTAACAGCTAATTCTACTCTCTGAGCTAAGAGCTAATTCTACTCTCTGAGCTAACAGCTAATTTTGCCCTTTGAGCTACAAGCTAACAGCTAAAGATGCTCTGTGAGCTAACACCTAATATTGCCCTCTGAGCTAACTGCTAATTTTGCTCTCTTAGCTATAAGCTAACAGCTAATTGCGCTCTAAGCTAACACCCACCTCTGCTCTAAGCTAACAGCTAATGTTACCCTCTAAGCTAACAGCTAATTATCCTCTGAGCTAACAGCTAATTCTACTCTCTGAGCTAACAGCTAATTTTGCCCTTTGAGCTACAAGCTAACAGCTAAAGATGCTCTGTGAGCTAACAGCTAATATTGCCCTCTGAGCTAACTGCTAATTTTGCTCTCTTAGCTATTAAGCTAACAGCTAATTGCGCTCTAAGCTAACACCCACCTCTGCTCTGAGCTAACAGCTAATTGTGCTCCCTGAGCTAACAAACAACTTGACGTCCTTCACTTCAGGACACTCACCTCCGGCTGAGTCAGTGACGTTCCTCAGATCTACAGACATCACCCTCCTCTGCCCTCACGAGCAGCACAGACACTTCACCCATTTGACCTCAGATGCACTTTCCATACAATCACACCTGTATTTATACTTTACCAGTTTCATTTCTATGATTTTCTTTCTGCACTTTGGTCTCGACCCAGTGTGGCCTGATGGGAGAAGTGGAAGTTTGGTGCCAGGTTCTGAAATGGCAGCAGAATTAAACCTGTGTGTCCTGATCTCCACAACTCACGTGTGTGTGTGTGTGTGTGTGTGTGTGTGTGTGTGTGTGTGTGTCTGTGTGTCAGCTGCCTGTTGCCTAACTCTCAGTCTGTTGCCTGCAGTGGGTCAGTCGGGTTTCCTGTGTGATGAAATCGTATAAATAAGATATAAAGCTCCTGTTTGTTCAAGCGCAGGAAACCAAGTGAAAACAAGGATTGTCAGAATGTCACGCACGTAATAAACACCGATCGCTGAAATCAACAGAGATCAGTGTTTCCTTGTGAACGGGCTGTCAGGACAAATCTGCTTCACAAGATCAAAACTTCAACTGTCACCGCTTGTGTCAAAGGTCGTGAGCACACACGGCTCGGTTGTCGGCCTCATTTCTTGACAAACAACACAAGTTGGTGTTACTTGTAGGTTATACACTGAACAGTTGTGTTAATACCACAAAGGCCTTGTTCACACTGTTCAACTTTAAAAACCATGACTCATTCAAGTCAGCAAAACAAATAATATCAGGATAGAGAAACTCAGATTTCGCTCCTGGGCACAAACTCAACCTACAATGAACTGAACATTAAACCATCAGGTGGCATCTGCTGGAAACTGGGAAATTCCAATGATGTAATACAGTCTTTTATATTTACTGTTATGAAAAGAGACGTTTCATTCCACATCTGTGAGAGCTTTGTTCTGTGGAGTCGTCACTTCAGCCCAGATGCCTGGAAATCATATTTAAAACTAGAGGACTCCCTGGAAATCATATAAACTACAGACTCCTGGAAATCATATAAACTACAGACTCCTGGAAATCATATAAACTACAGACTCCTGGTAATCATATAAACTACAGACTCCTGGAAATCATATTTAAAACTACAGACTCCTGGTAATCATATAACTACAGACTCCTGGAAATCATATAAACTACAGACTCCTGGAAATCATATAAACTACAGGACTCCTGGTAATCATATAAACTACAGACTCCCTGGAAATCATATAAACTACAGACTCCTGGTAATCATATAAACTACAGACTCCTGGGAAATTCATATTTAAAAACTACAGACTCCTGGTAATCATATTAAACTACAGGACTCATGGTAATCATATAAACTAGAGACTCCTGGAAATCATATAAACTACAGACTCCTGGAAATCATATAAACTACAGACTCCTGGAAATCATATAAACTACAGACTCCTGGTAATCATATAAACTACAGACTCCTGGAAATCATATAAACTACAGACTCCTGGAAATCATATAAACTACAGACTCCTGGAAATCATATAAACTACAGACTCCTGGTAATCATATAAACTACAGACTCCTGGAAATCATATAAACTACAGACTCCTGGAAATCATATTTAAAAAGTAGAGACTCCTGGAAATCATATAATAAAACTACAACTCCCTGTTGGTCCATTAACGAGTCAATGACAGACAGAAAATCCAAAAGATGAAGTGATTAGATATCAGAGGTCAAAGGTCACGGTGACTCTTGGCCGAGGGAAACAACCACAAGCTGCAAAACGTTCATTCATAAGTAGAAAGATGGAACAATGGTTTGATTGTGGGGAGCTGATGACGAGTCATTTAGAAATGACGGTCACCCCCCCCCCCCCCCCCCCCCCCCCCCCCCCCCCCCCCCCCCCCCCCCCCCCCCCCCCCCCCCCCCCCCTGCCAGGCTGTTTCAACACTTGTTTTTATTTCTGGGAAACTCTGCTTCTCATTCATGAGGAAAACGAAAGTCGTTATCTTTTTCCACATAATCCCTGCAACCACAGTCTAACCTTCGCCTGACCATCCGGAGAACATGAGCCAATCAGAGCCTCCACCTGAGCAGGGGGCGTCTCTGTGGTCGACAGCGAGGGACACACCGTAAACAACAAGTGATTGGAATGATTAGTGACACTTATCACCTGATTGTGCTGCTCCCCGTCTTTAGGTCATTGTTCAGGTTGTTGTTGTGTTTCACTCTCACGGCCGCAGTCTGTGTTTCGGAGACGTCCGCGACCTTGGATCGTTAAAAACGACTGATATCTACGACGTGTGTGAACTTTAAATTGGGGTTAAACTGAGTTCAGATGAGTTGTTATTTACCGAACACAACAATCGTGTTATTGGAGAGATTTTTATTGATTCACACGAAGAGTTTGACACAGATGAACAGTATAATCTGGCCAAGAAACACACACAGACACACAAATATACAAACATGATTGTGTATTTGCTTGGTCAGGATAAGATACAATCATATAATGTATGTTTTCTTACAAAGGAAATGTAGGGAACAATAGAAATCATACGATACAAATAATAAAAATATATAACAACATCCGTAATGCTCAAATAATAAGAAATACACACGACAGAACGATTCACAACCAAAACCAAGTATCTCCCACGAGCAACCAGTGTTTGTCCTACTTGGCGTAAAGCATCTCTTTTCTCTTCACGTACATCGAGCTGAGAGAAAACACCGCGTCGGTAAAGACCGTGGGCAGCAACGGGTGCAGCTGGAAGAAAAAACCGGTCCAGCGCTGAGACCAGCAGGTATCTGTACTTGGGCTGCCCCGACATGACCGCGTGCATCATGGCGTCGATGACCACCGCCGTGTCCTTGAATCCCGCCTTGCACGTGGAGAGGAAGTACTCGCTGGCCATCTCGATGTACTGGCGGTTGAAGGTCTGCTTGCGCTCGTCGTCCAGTTTCTCCCAGATATCCAGACCCGACTTCATCCGGATGATGTTGGTGGCTTGGCCGAAATTACCCGGCTGGATGATGCTGACCTGAAAGTGGAAAAGTTACAAATCAGACGCTGCATCAATCTCTTGAATTGAGAGAATAGAATAATTAGGAGGAGGAACCGTTTGATTTATCAATCTAACGTCACGCTCGTGTCTGTTCATTTGTCCTATTATCTTTAAATTATGAACTAAAAAGACGAAATAAGTTAGAAAGTTATAAACTAAAGTTAACATGGAGAAGAAAGTGGTTGCTACCACCTCGTCAGAAGAAAGTGAACATGTGACGTCAAAACAAAAACAAGGCTGCAAACTCGGAGTCAGTTTCCTTGCATGAGTTACACCTCGTGCTCCACGGTGGATGTGTGTGTGTGTGTATGTGTGTGTGTGTGTGTGTGTGTGTGTGTGGTGTCACAGGATTACCGTACCTTCACACCAAAACTGGCCATTTCCACTCTCAAGCAGTCGGCGAAGGCCTCCAGGCCCCTCTTGGACACGCTGTACGCTCCCATGTTGGGGCAGTTGAAGAAGGAGAAGATGCTCGACACATAAACCATCCGACCTGCGGAGACGGGAAACGTCTTCAACATCACCTCCATGATTCAAATGTGACGTTACACTGAAGTACGACATCGTACCTTTAGCAGCACGGACCAGAGGCAGGAATGCGATGGAGGTCCTGATGCAGCCAAATAGGTTGATGTCGACCATGTTGTGGAAATCTTGAAACGTGCTCCACTCGATCTCGGACCAGTCGGTGATCCCAGCGTTGTTCACGACGGCCCACAGACCTGGCAACGTAGAGGTCAGAGGTCACGACTCAGAATGAGACGAAGTGAGTCTGTGGTCTCGTGTTGAATTTTACTTTCTCATGTCACAATGAGTCCAAATCAAATCTTCACATGTCACGAAGATACGTCACTGAAATCTATGGAAGCTCATTTAAACCAGAACAATACAATATTTCGGAGTAATGATACAAATTAAATCAAAATAATTGTTAAAGGTATTGACTTGTAACTTAAAAATCTAAAGTTGTGAGAATGAAAGTCAAAATCTAGACACTGTAGTTTATAATGTTACGATAGTGCAGATAAACAATAAACACTACTCATCAAACATCTGACAGTAAGAGCTCAGTATCTCAGCATCATGTTGTTGTGAGACACAAACTCTCACCCTTCTCCGGCAGGTTCTCCTGGACCGTCTTCTTCGCCTGCTGCACGTCCTCTTCCTTGGTGACGTCCAGCTTGAGGATTGTCAGATTGCTGGACGTCTGCCTAACCAGACTCTGGGCCCCGATTCCCTCCGGATACAAGCACCCGGCGAACACCACAAACCCTTTGTGGTTGAGGCATCTTGCCAGCTGGTGTCCGAAGCCGCTGTCGCAGCCCGTTATCAGCACAGCGTGGCCGCGGCCGTCCTGCATGGGGCTGGGGCGGTGGCGAGAAACCAGCTTGGCCAGGAGGAAGAGCAGGAGGGCAGCGATGGGGATGATGCCGATGACTTGGCCGATGAAGAGCGTGTTCATGCTGGCGACTGTGAACCACCGTGTCTGACGACTGGCTGATACTGCTGCCGAGCTCACTATATATACTCATTCACAAGACTGCAACAATTGATTGTGAGGGCTGTGCGGTTTGAGATGTGTTGGTGTGTGTTTGACACAATTTGTTCAGCTTCTCATGTGACGTTGAAAGACAACCCAGGAACACACAGTGGATTTTAAAAGTTGGTCAACATGTTCACTGAGGATGTAAAAATGATTTTGTTGGGAAAACCCAACGTGATAAAGTCACACGGCTTTATGAGGATTACAACTTTTGAGGGATTACGCTTGATAATAATACTTTGACAGAGTTTCTTCTAATTCAGTCGTTACAGAGCCTGTAAGTGTAAAAAACAACCTTCTTAAGTTCTCATTCGTCCCCACGTCTGTCCCACGACTCAACAAGGGGACGTGTTGTCTGGCACATTCTACACTTGGGTTCTCCCACTTGGGTAATTCCCATGAACGGTCGTTAGGAGTCATTGAAAACACTCTCCCCCTGTGAGTCATGTGTCCTGAGGGACTCTTCTTTCAAACCACCTGTCGTCCCTGGTGAACATGTGGACATTGTTGTCTTCTGACTGCTGAGTCCTGACCCGAGGAGCTGGCTCTCCTGGGCTGTGTCAGTTTCCCCAGTGTTCAGGTCAGGAAGCGTCTCTACTTCAAACTAAGTATCAGCCACAGAAAGTCCTGACTTCCATCCCCAGGAAGTTTACTACAATTTCACACCTCAGGACACATGACTCACTGGGTCAATGACTCCCAGTGACTCCCAGTGACTCCCAGTGGAAGCAACAGCAGGGAGGTTCCAGGACTCCCAGCATCAGCCGAAGAAGCCTCTTTGATAAGAAACGTCTTCAGGAAGCTCAACCCAGTCGACCGGTTTCTATCACTTGGTTATCCCAGTAACTTATTTCCCAAAAGTTTGATGATACCACTTTCATGGTTTGCACTTCTCGTAACTGATCAGGTGTTATCACGTTTCACTGGAACACCAGCAGGAGAGAAAGTAATGGAAGCACTGGTCTGATGGGAAAGAGAGGATGGGAGGGCCTGGGAAACTACTGCAGCTCTGTTCCTTTATCTGCCTCCATGCGGTTTCTACTGTGACTATAAAATACTCATGTATCCTCTGCTTTCTCCTTTAATTACACTCATTTGATAAAATTATCAATATTTCTTGATGTGTTTTACAGAGAAACATTAAAAACTAGAAGGACTCAAACCTCCACCACTGTCCCATCTTAACATGAACCGTCTCGATTGAGGCAGCTGCTTTATTCTAATTTGCCCTGCCACAGTTTCTTAATGATCCAAAATATTATTTACATAAGAGATCTATAACCCTGTGTTGTGCTCTGTCCGTGAACAACATGTCTGCTTCCTGCGAGTGTCATCAGTGCAGTGCATCCGAATCGGTTTGTGCATGAGAGCCACAGACTGGATTCTGTAGGAAACGCTGCAGGGGAAGTGAAACCGATTTTCTGGATCCTCGTGAAAATGTAAAGCCTCGTTTCCTGACGCCTTCTGTTTCCATGGCGATCTATCCAGAGGTTTTAGCTTAATCCTGCTCAGCAACAAACAGAGTGAAAACATTCATCTCCTGCACAAAGTGAAACTGTGTCCGCTCAGATCTGTAAGTTAACAGCACATATAGACATACGTAAATGTAGGAATATTGAAAGTAACACATGTGGGGATGCAGAGACATTAACTCAAAAGAGAAATAGTAGTTTTCATAACTAAATTGTATTTTTATTAGCTCCACAGAAGTGGTTATGAAAGAGCCAGATTACACGGAAACAAGTGAAGTGGTTTCCATGAATCGTGGTGGGTGGAGTCCGGGAGGAACTCTTTTGGTGCAGATCCAGATCAGGGCACAGATCCAGGTTTTGTTTTCACTTCCTTCAAACATCGTTACATATCTAGTTTTGCAACGATTTCCCAGAGATTCACTCACAGATGTCATTTGGGGAAGAGAAATCTACGTCATTTGGTTCATTATAAAACTCAGGACACGTTGCCTTGACAACACATTGAGATTAAATGATCATTTAATGCTGATAAATACATTTTGTGAAGTGATAAATTACAAAGCCCCACAAGGAAAATACTCAGCCGCCCATTCGTTAGCGACTCAGTTTAATCTCTATTTTAATAATGAGTAATAATAATAAAGTCTCTATATTCATATTAACTCGACAGCAGAAAACAAAAGCACCGTTTTCATATTTATTTCTGGCCTCACGCTTCAGAGGCAGACGTGTGACACGATGCTGCAGAACAGAACTGTGCTGAGTGACAGGTCGAGTGGGCGGCAGTCGAACAACAGTCTGACAGTGTGGTTCATGTTACAGTAAGATGCGTTTCACTTAACGGGTCACATGTGATGGAGCCAAACAAACTGTGGAGGCTTTACAGTGCGGAGCAATGGCGCCCCCTGGTGGAACAAACAGAGCATTGCAGATGAATGTGGCAGGAGTGTGAATAAAACAAATAAAATGCCCAAAATGTTGTTTTTAGCTGCTTTTCAACATTGTGTCTGTGAAACCTCTTTAAAATCCAGAATACCTATGAAAAAATTTTGCATAGAAACTAAATAGACTCATAAATCAATTCTTAATCATATTTAGGAATATTTTAACATTACTCAATATTTGAGGTCAGATTTATTGACCTTGGACGAGCTGTATTGTTTTTATGGATCACCACAAAAACTATAAAATCAAAACTGTGTGAAGAAAGATATAAAAACGTCCAAACAAATCCACGTTGGACATTAATTTGTTTTGTTTGGTTGAATATATTCACTTGAAAGATGGGATGAAAACTAGTCGTCACAGACCCCCCACCCCCGGTAAGGATTTAACATCTTGCTTAAGGGCACTTCAGAAGTTAAGAGGGCCTGATAGCACATTCTTCAACGACTGTTTATTTTATGAATTATTTAAAAGATGGAACTATGTTTTTAAAGAGTCACGTCTTCAGTAGGAACTGATGGGACTCGGACTGACAACCACACACAGTCAGAATGTGTTTCCATGAGAGTATCGTCTGTTTTAATGAGTTATTCTACTTTGTCTTGATACATAATAATGTCTGTGAAGCTCATGATGATTATATCAGTCTTTGATCAGGAGGCAGTGGCGGTCATTTCTAAGTAAAGAGCTACCAGGGGCAACATTCTTGTGTTGTGTAACGTGACATAAGACAGTGCTACAGTACCTACGATCAGTTATTACACTCAGCTCGGAGAAATCTGTGGGTTCAGGGAGAAACATCTCCAGACAAACCAAATCCAAAGCCTCCGGAACAGCCACCAGGCGACGTGATGGACCAATTGATCCGTGTCTGGATTGTCTGGATTCTACACAGTTACATGTCGTCGCTTCCCAGAACACACTGGTCCAATAACACGGAAACTTCCCAACACACCGGTCTCTGCGGTCCAATCAGGTTTCCACTTTGCCGTAGGTGCCGTCAGGCGGTCGGTAGTGCTTGGGGAAGGCTTTGAGCTGCAGCGAGTTGAACGCGTACTTCCGACATCCCACGTTCTTCACGGTGTTCTCTCGTCTGCAGCCCTCGCTGAGGAGACGGAGGAGGAGACAGAGCCAGAGGAGAAACAAAAGCAGATGTTTGACGTGAAACTTGTTTGCGACAGACAAATGAATTTGTAATCTGATGCTGCAACTGTAATAAGCTCCTGTACTCAATACCACAGAGCAAAAGTACTATTTTACAAATAAAATACACAAGAGTACGTTTTATTATTCCATGTCCTCACAGACATTTGGCCCACGACGTGAACACTGAGGTGTTTCCCTTCTCCACTTGTGCTCGACTCACCTGAGACGCATGTTGGTGACGTGTGAACGAGGTTCAGAGACGCAAAGAATAAATAATAAAACATCAAACCAACTTTAAACACCACAGAATGTCAGTGGAGACAGTTTTTATTCTGCAGGTGGAGGCAGACATCCTTTATTAGGGAAGGACAGCGGCTCAGGACGGGAGCTTCTCTAGGGTTTGTGGTACATCGAGTGCAACATGTAGCACGGGACACAGCGAGAGCTTCAACATAAAACTGCTCTTTTAAACTTCATAGGTGGGAAGAAAACAAGTAAACAAAGAAAGGTCAATTTGAACCCAAGCGACAAACGTTAAAGCAATAACTTCTCTTTAACACAATATCTGTCTGCAGTTGATAATTCTGATGCAGCTAAAACAAACCATTTGAATTCACACGGTGCTTCAGGGCTTTGAAAGCTCATGCAAACTGTTGAAATGAACAGTGAACACTCGTGATAAAGAAAACATAAATATATGCATATTGCAGTAACTACACATACGTAGCTGTGATATAAAGTGACGACAGCGTGAGCATGGCACAACCATAGTATTCACATAATATGGATTATTTATATATATATATATTTATACTCTTTGTAATAAGTTAATTTAATTTATATATATATATATATAGATGTAGCAAATATTTAGGCAATACAAGCATTTGAATACAGTGTATGTACAGCGGTACGAGTATATTCTCTGATACATGTGGATTTAATAAGAATAAAAGATTGATTTGTTTTAGGAAGCACTTCAGTGTGATAACAGAATTATAAAGAATTAATCAGACGTGTGTTAGATATTTAAATTATTATTTCACGGGGCCTGATCCTTGAAAAACCTTTTCAACATTGTACATAAAACAAACTGCTGCTTCCTCACTTCCCTGCTTGTTCATGATGATGCATATTTATCAGATGTGTATTCATAACATTTCAATTAAACTCAAAGTGGAACAAATACTGTTGCTTTGGTCTGACAGAGGTCGCGCTGAGCGAGATAAACACATATATAATACTGCTAAAAGATGAATGAATAGTTTGGGACATTGGTTAATCAGTTATCAATCTTTTTATCTGACTAATAAAATATAATCATTCTTATAATGAACTATGCTTCTTGTTCTGGTTCAATCCGTGTGTTTGAGGTTTATGGGCCCATCCGAGCACCAGACTCTCCCAGAGGAGGTTATTCTGGTCTCATCTATTCTCTTACTGGGTCGATCTTAATGGGACGGAGCCTTTATAAAAATCCAGGAAGGAGACTTGATGGTTTCAGACAAATACACGAGTCTAACAAAGCTGAATTAACCTGATAAAAACCTGACGGAAGCGTTTGGCACGAACACGGCTACATTCCTCATCCGCTCGTCTTAAAGCTCGACTACCAACAAAGTGACGGACCCACGACATCCACCATCTAAAACTGTGTAAAGCTAATTTCCACTGCAATAGCTGCGATCTGTACCCGTTTCTCTTTGTGTACGTTACAAGGAACAAAGTCAACACGTGGACGGACGCGATCGGGTCCAGATAAATGCTCTGAAGGACGAAGACACATTACTACATGAACACATTTCCCCTGAAAGTCCTAACGTCGTACATTCCATCAGGAGCCAAACTACAAACTGCATCGTAAAGAAGATTTAAACTTCACTGAATTGATATGAGAGCAGATGTGGGTTGAATTCCTCACTCTGATTGTCATGAGGCAAACTGGGACCAGTTAAAGTGTGAATCCAACATGTCACCGTCTTTATAAATAACCTGAACCCATAAAACACCTCAGCCGGGCTCCAACAGGCTGTGAATAAAGATGGACGCCTCTTCTCCTCTTCATCACGCTCTCCGGGAACGAAGCTCAAATTCAAAAAGCTGCAGGATCAAGGTCATCACCGGACTTTCTGGTTCGTTCTATTGCGTGTGCGAGGTATTTAAAAACATGCATGTGCAGAAAAGGGAATCATGTTTATTTTTACGTCTGTCTGATAATTAATTCCTGACCCTAATAAGGTTTGTTAAAGACTTGAGTCAAAGTAGAACTCGGTCAGTGAGAAGTAATATCTGAGCACGATCTGCTGGAAAGTGCTCGGGCTGAAGTGGAAGCAAACAACCTCCCGTCTTCCCAAAAAGCAGGAAGACCTAAAGAGAAAAGAAAATTAGCAAATGCTGCCTGAAAATATATAAAATCTGAAGTATACTTGATAGAAGCTTCTGTTTCCTCGGTGCAGAAGCACATGGAAGACGACGATGAATCAAGCTCAATGTTTTGCATGAATGCAACAAGCAGCTGTTTCTGCAAAGGTCAAATCATGTATCTGTTTCATTATGAAAGCTACTAGCAACAACAACTCTTTCCTGAAAGCAAGTACTATGTATAAACTGCTTATTTTCATACATATCTCAGTTCTGTCATTTCTAACTTTCAGAAACAATCCCTTTGTGTTTGTTTCGTTGTGAGTGAGCGTTTCTTCTTATGACTATGAAGAACAAGGCAGAATCTGTCCATTAGAGGGCGCTATGCGAAAATCCACAAACATAAATTCAGGTTTAAAGTCTCCTGAAGGCCTGAAATCTACATGTTAGTGCAGAGAGGGATCGTGAGGTGTCTGCTCTCATCATCCAGACGGTTTTCAACATGCTGATGTTGAGTGTGCAGTCCAGCTGTTCTCTCAGCCACAGTGTTGTTCTATATCTGAAGATTATCCACATGAAATCATCCAGACTATGTTCACACTAAACCGGCTGATTGGAAAACATCAGTGTTTACATTTAGCCAGTTTAGTGTGGATGCAGTGCTGATGTCACATGTATGGAAAGTGAAGTAAACCATCATATCTACACTGAGATATAATCCGTGTTTACAGCACATTTCCTGGCTCGTGAACCATGTTCAGTCAATCAGAAAGTGTCCATAAACAAATCAAATAAAAGACAGCGGGGGGGGCGTGGCCCTCGATGGGGGATTAGTTGCGTAAAGCCCCTGGTCAGGGTGGGACAGTGTGTTCATGCTGTCCAGTGTTAATGTGCATGAACTACACACACTCTCACTGTTTCAGAAACTCCCTCAGGAGTCAGCGTGGAGGTTTCCCACCCCTCCTCAGTAACACGGCGTTATGTTTTGCTGTTAGTCAGTCGGCTGCTCGCGGCCGCTCAGCTGCAGCGGAGCTTGGCCAGGAAATAGGCCACGCTGAGGAAGATCCACACCACCAGGAGGTTGGGGCTGAGGGCCAGCAGGGGCAGCGAGTACATGAGGCTGGGGTCCAGCCGGAAGTCACGCACCGGCAGCAAGCCGCTCAGGTTCTTCTGGATCACCCCCTCCCTCGTACCAATGCTGGCGAGCCACGCCGGTGTGAGGAAGAAGAAGAAAAGGAGGAGGAAGAGGTGTGGAGCAGCAAATAAAAGGGTTGGAAGAAGGAGAAGGAGGTGGTGGGGGAGAGATTAGAAAAAGGAAGGAGAGTGAGATGGTAAAAGATGAAGTATAAAGGCAATGAGAGGGGAACAGGTGATGGAGGAGAAGATAAAAGATGGGAAGGAAGAAGGAGAAGAAGGAGGAGGAGGAGGAGAGGGAGCCGCATGTTTCGCACCAAAGCCAAAATGAACATATGTCATCATGCACAGAGGTGAAATGGCAAAATAACGGGCGACACGGCCACAATGAAAACGAAGAAGCCACCGCCACGTAACAGACGGCAGTTTCCACGGTGTGACAGAAAAACAACACCAATATTTAAAAGCAATACAAAAAAATCATATTGCAAATGAATCACGAAAAACAATCCCGTAAAAATCATGTCGCGGGAAACAGAGGGAGAGGAGGAAGAGAAGAGAGAGAACAAAAGAGAAAATTAAGAGAGATGCTTCGATCAGAAAAGGAAAGAAGATAAGAAAATACAACAATGGCTCCATGTTTATTTACCTAAGACATGGGGTGAAGGAGGGAACTGAGGGGAAATGACGGAAAATGAAGGGATGAGGTGAAAATTCATGCTATGGTGAGAAATTCATAAAAGATAATATATATAATACCTGCTGCAGAGAACCTATGAACTTCAAGTTACATTGTTCCTTTACTTCCTTTTCAGGGGGTGATAAAGGTGAAGTTTAAAGGGAATAGATGCAGCATCTCAAAGCATATTCCAACATGCATCGCAGCTTTAAACCCAGAACTAAATCAAAGTCTAAAGATGAAGGGAAATGTCTCATGCTCGGCGGCTGATGAGGCAGAGGGGGGGGGGGGGAAGAGGGGAGAGATGTGAGGAGCAGGAGAAGTGGGGGGGGAAGAGGTGAAGACACGTCGTCGAATCATGCGAGTGTCTGTGGGGGGGTGCAACCTTAACTGAGCACAGGAGTGATCACATCTTTTACACACGAGCGCAGCAGGAGAGACATGTCCAACATGAAGCTCCACTTGGAACACAGACAGACACTTTGGACCGTTGGGTCTCGGTGGAACAACAACGTACTCTACTGACTTCTAGGTTTAATGTTGCTGACGCAGCGTAAAGACAAGCTAAACACGTTCTTTATCCCGTTGTCAACAGGCAGGAGGTTCAATGAATGAATGAAAAGACAAAAGAAGTAGTGATGACGATGGGGAAAATACTCTAAGTTTAATACGTAGAGAAAAGAAAAGACAGACAAGCACAGGAGGAGCCTCTCACTTGAACATCCGCTTGTTAGTTTCTTCACTGGAACTAAAGGTTTTCAGCTGACTCATGGTGAAGCGACAGTAAAATACTGCATCAGAGAGTGAATATAGAATCTGAAAGCCTCAACCAGACTGGACTTATTTCTCTCGGTGAACACAGATCTTAAATGAGGTGCCACAGTGTGAGATTGGACATGCTAAAACATGCTAACACCAACACAGAGGCCTGAATGGAAACCAGTAGGATGAAGGGGAAAAACTCAAGGGGATCTGGATTTCCATGCTTCGATATATTGCTCAGGTTTATGTAGTGTCTTCATCCGTACGTGTGCTGTGAAGGCGTCTTACCTGCGCATACAGTCGAGAGCCTGCGTGAAGACCTGCGGCGCCATGCCGTGTTCGTGCTGCAGGATCAGGCACTGCTCCAGGGTCACCGACATGGCCGTGCGGTCTTTGGCACTTTTGCAGCTGGTGAAACGGACGCCGTTCAGCCGGCGACAAATCTGAGGTGGAGGAGACGGAAGAAACGTTAATTTATGTCAAACGTACGTTCAAACACAAATAAGGTTCTTGTGTTTGTCAGGAGCGTCACCTCGGCCGCCTGCCACAGGACGTCCACGTTCTTGTTCTTCCTGGCATGAACGTTCTGCCCCAGAAACCTCAGCAGCTCGGGGAGACAGGTCTGAGAACGAGACCTCGGGAGGCCTGAGGGGTCGAGGGGATACATGAGGAAGAAAAGATTAAATCTGGAGAGAACTAATAACTGAACCTGTTAAAATATATATAATAATAATGCATTATTCTGAGGTTTGAGTACTTACAGTCCTCGGGCAGGACCTCTTTGAACTGTTCGTAGTACGAATTCAACCTGGACAGACTCTCCAGGTTTATGATCTCCTGCAGGGACGTGTCTCCGAATCTGAACAAGACATAAAATGGATTTGTCTCCATGTCATTACTCTGTTCACTGATTGACTTCACGTCGGCGCTGAAACATTTTTCTCACTCACTTCTCCGCCAGCGTCTGCTGCTCGTTGATGCCGACGTTGAAGTGCACCGGCTGCACCCTCAGCAACATGCCGCTCTGGATCTCCCGAGGCAGAGCGTCGAACATGGTTCCCGGCAGCGGGATGCGGACGTTGAAGCCGTCTCGGTTCCCGGTGATGATCGGCAGCATGTCGGGCGCCGAGCTGCCGGTGGCCTGGGTCACCTTATAGTGAGGGGAAGGAAATGTTTGAATGATTGATGAGTAAACGCTGCTGCTGCACATGAAGCAGCTTCAGTTTATACAAAAGGCTGAAGCCATTATGTATTTAAAATGATATTATATCGTGACACTAAAAATGTGAAAAAGCTCGACCATATGATTCATATACATATATACTATACATAATATATTCTAACACACGTTTTTACCTTAAAGGTGACGTTCCTCAGATCCATGATGCCGACGCTCATGTCCTCCAACATGGACAACTCCTCCCCTGAAACACGTGTATAACAGACAATTCATGACTTTTAATAACTTAATAATAGGTTTCTCTGCAGGTAAATGTAAAACCTGTAAAACCTGTAATACATGTGATCTGTAAATCCAGATCACGTGTCTCCAGCTCGTCTGTGTGTGTTTGTACCGTAGGTGCTGAGCAGGGACTCGTACTGAGCCAGGAGGCCGATGGTGTAGAGCTGTCGGAGGAACCCGTTGTCACGGAGACAGTTCCTCAGTTTGATGATGAAGCCGCAGATGAGAGCGGTGAGCTGCATCACAAACACATCAACACGTTGGAGACATTGTGATTTCAAGTTGTAAGATGAAAACTATTTTGACACAAATCCTCTTTTTTAACTTTAAACGTCTTTCTGGATTGTCGCCCGCTCAGGAGCGTGGGGGTGTAGGTCTGAAGGTGAAGAAACCCTCCCCCCCCACACACTTGTATAATAATCTGTGTTTATTTGTCATAAATGTGACACCAACAGCTGCACCTCCGTCGTCCTCATGTTTACAATATTCACACATTCATGAACTTGTGATTGACACCCCCCCCGCTGTGACTCACTCAAGCGCATTAACTAAAAGACGAAAATACACGTTTATGTAAATGCTGATGTAAACATGTGCGGGAGAGAGTCAATGTCACGCTGCTGTGAGTGTGTGTGTGTGTGTGTGTGTGTGTGTGCGCGCGCGCGTGTGCGTGTGTGTGCGTGTGTGTGTGTGTGTGTGTGTGCTGACCGTCTGGCAGAAGACCACGTCGCGGCGGTACTGCAGCGACAGGTCCATGGCTATCGTCGGGGCGGTGTCCTGCATCAGCAGGAAGACCATGGACTTCTTGGCCTTGTCGCTCATCATGGCGACGCACTCGGTGAGCGTGGTGAGGAGAGGGTACAACGCCTCGCTCCACTCACCTGGCGCACGCACGCACACACACACACACACACACACATACACACAGATATAAACAATAAAAGAGGTTAGACAAAACACAACTGAACATATATCAACATTGGCTCAGTTATGAAAGTGAATCTTTAGGTTCAATTTGATATTTTTAGACTTTTTAGGACAAAGACAGGAAACGGATGGAACAGAAGCAACAAGGAAAGCAGAAGCGATACGTTTCCTTACAAGTTAAACCTCCAGAAAAAAACCACAAACTTTATATTACCCGTAAGTAAAAATGTCCCTATTAAAACATTGAAACGTTTTTGAAAATACCTGTTTTGAAATTTGAATGTACTACACCAAATAAAAACTTTATTCCTTGGTAAACAGCTGTAGGCCTGATATTAAGATCCGCCCTGAGAGATCCAATCTGCTCTAAGTTCCTCTAAACAGATGTGGTCTGACTGATCGGATCTCAGATGCCTCAATGCATCTTGGGTGGTTTCAGATCACTCAGGACGGATGTTGATATCCTGTCTTACGTATTAGTCTCTGCCCACATCTCGTATGTTCCTGTTGAACCCCAGTCCTGCAGAGTTGTGGATGTAGAGAAGCATGGGCGGAGGAGGCAGCTCTTACCTGGGTACGCCTCCTCAGCACCGGGGCTTCCATCTAGAAGAAGGGATGGAGGTGCAACATGCATGATTAGCGGGCGCTGCGAGCCACACGAGGCAACAGAGAGACAAACACATAGAACACTGCAGAGCACGGTGAAGAACATCTACTAAAGACAAAGGTGAACAGTTTGTCTGTCTTGTGATTCGACCACAAGTCCGAAATACAAAGATGTAGGTGTGTACGATTTCCTGTTGAGTGTTAGTTCAGACAGAAAGTGTGAAATGACATTCAGAAATACCAGAGCTGCACTCGAGTGAAGAAGAGAAGAGGAAAAGAAAAGAATGAAGTGAACGTACAGGAGTCGTGTTCTGGATGAGTGGAGGAGAGCGCAGGCAGAGAGGATGAGGAAGGTGGTGGAGGAGGTGATGATGAAGGTGGAAGTGGGGATGAGGATGATGATGATAGAGATTCCTCTGACATATTTCCTGGGTTGATCCAGAACGCTCGTCTTTTTCCTCTGTTACCTTGTTGTAACCACAGAGAGCAGTGTTATCCTTTGATACCGGCCTTTGAAATTAAATAAACTTCTCCGGTCGCTGTATTCAAGAGTACACACTGAATTAAATTGCCCTTTGTGTGTGTTTGTTTGTTACTAACCTTTCTTAATGCCGCCGCCCTGCTGGTCACTCTGGGTACTGTCCTGACTGGCATCGCTGGGCCTCCTCTCCTTCTGGAGCAGTTTGTCGACTCGCTGGATGATGCACTCCAGAGATTTATCCACGTTCACCCAAACCTTCTCCTGGAGGAGAAAGAGAGCGAGAGGCACCACACTGAATCTTGTGCTTTGACTTCCGTTTTCACATTTTAGATTCAAAACCCTGGAAAGTCCCGTCGTTGTTGGTGTTTCCTGTTTTATGAACGCACCCATTCCTCTTCATGCCAGTCCACATGTAGCGAGGATCGGCTGTTGCGGCCGCTCCACTTGGCGAGAAGCGTGTCCTGGTCGTTGCGGAGGACTACTTGCTCCGAGTCGGCGGAAGGAGACGCTTTGGAGGCGATGTACTCCGGCCGCGCGGCGTTCAGGGCCTGGATAGCTGAAGCCAGCAGCTTGCAGTCGCACACGGTGACCAGCTGACGAGTCTGAGGGGGGTGGATATCAGAATTGTCAGTTGAAAACATCATAACATAATTTCACGTGGTTGAACATAATCCTCTTTCTCCTGCTCTCACCTTATCAGCCAGGATGGCGAGCGTCCTCTCCAGTCCGCTGGCCGATCGGTCCTTGGCAGCGCGGGAAAGCCTCTCGGCGTAGTAGCTGACCTGAGTCTTCAGCGTGTTGATGTGGGCGATGATCTCTTTGGCCCGGACGATGTCCTGGGGTATGAAGACGATGGACTGCGAGCTGGAGAGGGCGCTGCTGCAGGAAGCAGAGACACCAGGTCTGAGCACATTTCCTGTACGACACTCTCACCTTCTCATAACATAGACAAGATGGACGTCATGTCTCGCAATTTTAAAAATGATTTATGTCCAATGAGGGGAAGAATTATCACAGAATCACATATCTCTGCATGCACATGCCTTCTCTGAACTTTGACCTTTACTTCCTACAGATAAACACAAGACAACGTGAAACAACTGGGTGATGTCACTCACTTTGTAAATTCAGACACAGCTTTAGGAGAATTTGACAAATTATTTAAAATGATTGAATGTTGATGTTTTAGCGATTAAAACAATGTCTGAATTTACAAAATGAGCAGTATCTTAACAAACTTATCGTCCTGCTATAACTCACATACAGTACAAGTGCTTGGATTAACACGTTCCCCTCAAACACAACACTGTTAATACCGATGCATGTGTCATTACGTGACATGTCCGAGCTGCTCACCTGTTTGTCTGCGGTGAACTTAAACCTTGGGTTGTATAAGTCATGGTTTCTATGTGGTGGTTCAAAGTGGCGACAGGCAAACAGCAAACAAACGAATGGAAACAAGCAAAGCGGTGCAACAACTCACCATCCCTCCTCATATACGCTGATCGGAAAATAATAAAAACAAAATCAAGAATTCAACTGAACCGCAGAATTAATGCAAAAGTTAAAGAAACAATGCATTCGTTCGTTCTATGTAAAAAAAAAAAAAAATCAATCAACAAAATAACTTCAACTGCATCAAATGAATCACAGGTTTGAACCGTTTAAAAACAATACGAGTGGAAATTATGAATGAAGCAAAGGATGAGATTCAACTCAAGAGCAGATATCATCAACCAGGCATCTGTGAACTTACTGTTTCTTCGCCTCCTCAAACTTGTGGATGAGTTTCCTCAGGCCGCTGTTTTTAAAACCCTGGCAGTGAGCGGCCGGAGCTCCGATTGTGATCACATCATACGTGTGCTCTGCGGGAGAAACACGCAGACGGGACCAGCGGCGTTTAAAAGATACATCTGCGTGTGAATGAACAGAACTGTGAGCTGGGAAGTGACAGTGTCTCACCAAAGCCCAGCTCGTCCTGAACCCTCATCCTCTGAACGTGGAGGTTGGTTGGCATGAACTCCAGCTTCCTCTCTGCCTTCAGGTTACTGGCTTTGAATGACGGACCTGGCGTGGGGGGGGGGAACAGAAACAAAGGGATCATGTCAACTGTTTTAAAACTCACCTGGCAGGAGGCCACTAACAATGTGTGGGACACCAACCTCTGTAATCACTGAGGTCAGACAGGGTTTCCTGGTATGCTAGTATTATGGTCTGGTACTGAGAGACGATCTGTCGCCGCAGGTTCTCCCAGCAGGGGGACAACTCTCCCAGCTCCTCCAGCTCGCAGACCCTGCAGATGAAGTGGGAATTCAGCAATTCATCTTCCAAGAAAAGTAAAAAACATTTCGAATCTAATTGTTCCGCAACAAGAACCTAAGCTCCTGTAGAGGTCCGAGATGTACGTGTGTGTGTGTACCTGGCCGCGTCCTCCTCCAGCAGCAGCTTGACGAACTGTCTGGGGATGTTGACCGACAGGACGCTCTCAGCCATCTGCTCCAGCACGCGTAGATGTTTCCCGTCAGTCGTGGGGAAGCGGTACATCCTGGACATTGTGCCTCCGAACACTGAGGCGCAGAAGATTCAATTAGCTCGCATTAGATTATTAAAGATTAGATCAAACTGTTAGTGTAACCAAAACACTATAGGTGTTATTTCTGGATCTACGACATGTCCCTGAGGTAAACATACGTCCCGCTCTGCAGTGACAATCAATATATTTCTACTTAATAAGATTAACGTTCTGATGTGTCTGTGAACACGGAGCCGTGTGGGTAAGACGGCTGGAGGGCGGCGAGAGGGCGAGAACAGGGGGAACGTTACATCGCCTGGATGTTCTGGAAATGAACCATAAACTCAAAGAACCTGTGTGTTGTCATACCTGAGCGCAGCAGGGTGTCTTTGCATAGCGAGGCGAACTTGATCCGGACTCCCATCGACTCCGTGAGGCTCTCGTCAACAGTCAGCACCGTCTGCAGGACACGTGCATCAACTCATGTTAGACTGAAGGTCGACTCCGGTGAGCAACAACCACCTCCACCGCTCTGTGCACCCCCACGGAGATAAGTCACTCCAACGCCACATGTGAGGCTCTGTGTCATGAAGCCGGTTAAGTGAGTTTTGTTGAATTTGTTTTCACAGACAAACAGGAAATCGCTCCCACGTGAAACATTATTCATCAGGTGCCTCAAATCTGATTAACAGCAGGAACAATCTCAAATAATGAATTAAACTTCCTCCGGTCCGTTTGAAAACAATGAGCCAGCGGTCGTGGGCGAATCCGAATGTAATTCCCCCCCCCCGGACTCTCACCCGGCCGTTGATGCCGTCTGGCAGGCGGTTGAGCGACATCCTCTGGTCCGCTCTGTCCTCCATCTGCCAGGCTGTGATGGTGATGTTCCCCACCCGCACGTTCTCCGCAGATCTGCACAATGAGACCCAGTAATTCAGTGTAACTGACAAAAGGAGCAGAAGGATTCACAGACTCCAAGGAAAACTTTTAAGGTTATGTTGTTGTTAAGATTACAAATTTACAAAGATAACTTTTAAAGAATACCTAAAACATATGTAAAACAATAAAAACAAACACTTTAAAAAAGCCAGGGTGTGTGTGTGTGTGTGTTACCTCAGTTCCAGCTGTAATCTGTGGCTCTTCTCCTGCAAAATCTCCTTAACAGGAAAAAGTGCTGAGCCCAGCAGGTACATCTGGACAGACAGAGAGGCAGACGCATGTTTACACTGCAGTTCACAAACTACCTCATCATCTGAGAGCAAAGTCCACGCTGGTTTGTTTTCCTGCCTCAGTTCAGAGGGACAGAGACGCTCAGTGGTGTAACAGAGCTGTAACAGCCCCCACGTTAAATGACTCCAGGTCGTACCGTGCCCTGCGAGCGGTCCTTGACGTCATAGACGGCCAGTTTCACCTGCGTCTGCTGGTTGATGTTGGACTCCTGGAAGAAGGCCACGCTGCTGAGGAAGATGGGATTACTGGTGCCCTGTGGACGGAGGAAGTCACACAGCCACTCAGCAACATTTCTGTCAAACAATAACTCTTAAAAAGTGTTATGACGTTATTTCACAGTGACTTGAAGCAGAAAAACTAAAAGTCTGACCTCTATGACCTCAGTCTGGGCGTGTTTGGTCCAGAAGGCCTGAGGCGGCGTCGTACAGCTCACTGCTACAAAGCTGTTGGGCTTTCGATCCGGAGCAGGAGTCACCAGGTCTGTGCAGACTGGACGAGAAGACACACACACACATGCACACAGACATAAACACACAGCGCCACAGTCAATACTCAACAAGTCCACAGGCAAACAAACAGGCCACTTGAAACCCGTGCAGCAGTTTTGGAGGAAGTTGTGTTGTCGTGTGACCAAAACAATTAAAAGAATGATGTAAACTTTTAACTGCATGTTGTAACACTGATCTCGTCAAAAGGACAAACTGAGACATTATGTCTGTGTTACTCACCGACGCTGAACTCCAGCACAGGCTCGTCCGGGTCCTGACTATTTCCTAGAAGACAAACAACATCAGGTTTCATCCTGAGCTCGAAGAAACAAGTAATGAAACTGGCTTCAGTGGGAAGTGTTGACGGATGAAGAGCTGCACTCGGGGATCGCTGCGGTCGGAGCAGAGTGTGGTTGAAGAGGCCGTTCGCTCCCACACGAGTTCGACTCCCTGTGTGTGTTTGTGTGCGGGTGGTAACCACCAAGTGTGCAGATGTATTTTCTGTGCTGCTGCAAGTGGTGACTTTAATGAGTTTTAACTTTGTGACTAATTAACAGCTTTTATGAATGAACGTTTTTCTTGTTTTACTTTTCATCAAACCTCCGTGAAGACTCATCGCCCTCTTACCTGCGAGAGCGAGGCCGATCATCTCGTCGGACAGCTCAAACGTGGTGGCCCGGTACACCGACCACGGCCTCTGTGTCCGGGAGCCGCGCTCTCTGACCCCCGCCATGCCTGTCCGGGACGAGCGGGCGACACACCGTCACACACTCCCATGTGATGAGCCCCACTTCCTGCGTAGATCTCATTCACCTCTCTACATGGAAAGAGACAGGAGGAAGAGGAGGAGGAGGAGGAGGAGGAGGAACTCATCATCACACTGATGCTCTGTGCTGCTGTTTATAAAATGATACTTGGTCAAGAGAAGAAATAATTTCAACCACGCGCATGAATTTAAATTCACGATGCGAATACATCAACGCCTACGGCCGCAGCGAGGAGGAAGGAGATGTGTACAGAGCGAGAAACAAACAACACAGACAGATCGCAGAGATAAGTGGGCAACTTGTGACGTCTTCAAGGTCAAACTCATGAATAACAACAGCCAACTTCAAGGTCAACTCATCCAATCTGCATTTCTACCTCCACATTCCATCTGTTAAACTAGACTCATTTACCTGTTGCTTATTAACATGTGACATGTCTCTCAAATCCGCCCCCTGTTTTCTACATGAGAGTGAATTCTAGGTTAGCGGGGATGTGGTTGTTTTGGAAGCTGCAGTTTCTCGTTGTTGAACTGACGACGTGTTGACTCTGAACTGCACAAACACCCTCTGACTGCAGCCTCCACAGTTCTCAGCTGAATCAACATCCCTCTGCTGTATTAGACAACACTATTGTTAGACCTAATAAACTGGTCAGTGTATGTTTGTCTGTGGTTCTGCAGGAAGGTGTTTATTTGCATTTGCGCGCGTGTGTGTGTGTGTGTCATCCCACAAATTAGCATTTTCTCTGCCTCTGTTAAAGTTATCACCCTACAGAAAGTTGATGTTGCTAAGAGACTGTACGTTTCTCATGAGGTCCCCCGCAGTTTGTTTTAATTCCTTTTCTCTTCCTCATCATTTCCTTGTCTGTTGCCTTTCTGCCGTGATCCGCAAATCTTACTAGATTCCGTGGATCTTCTGGGGTTTGATTCCCCGGAGGTTTGTGGACGGGCCGACATCCCACTCTCCTCGTCTTCTCCTGCTTTCGTTCCCTCTGTCCCATTTTGTTAAGGAGCAATTAGCCTATTTGCAGCAAAGCGGCGAACGCAGGGGACAGGTGCAGGCTCCGATGGTCTAGTTTGACAACACGCAGATGGAGATCTCTTCCGTCTATCTGGGTAGGATGGTGCTCGGTGATTCAGATTTAGTTCAAAGTGACAGTAAACAAAGAATATTTAAACTCTCCTACATCTTTTACAACCAGACGCACAGATTCTTATCTTAACTGTGGTTCTGGGTTAATAGTTGCTGTCCTACTTCCTCCTTATAAACGGTCCAGCAGTGATCTCCCTTGTCCCACTTTTGTCAGCTCAGATACCGACGTCCTACATCTGTAAACATCTGGAACACGACCTGAGGATTTCTCTGTGGGCCGAATCTCTACAGCCACTTGGTTGCTTGCTGTATTTTCAGGGCTTTTCTTTCCTTTGTGTATCGAGGACGGAGACGGATGCTACCAGATGCCACCAGATTACCAGACGCCTCGCATCTCTGGTCTTTGTTCACAAACCTAGGAGGAAATTTCCAGTCTGTCGGCCAACTGGAGTCACATTTTCCACACCCAAAGCCAAAAATTACTTGCTTTCAACTTTCGTTATCAAAAACTGGTTCCTACACATCATCCATTTACAGGCCTCTTGCTTTTTACGGCTTGTAGCTTCCTGATATTGTTAAACGTTAATGGTTCGAGTTGTTTTCTATCTTCCAAAAACATATAAACAAAGATAACCCAAAGAGCTTCAATCTATAGCCATTACTTCAGTTTCACTTTGTCGAGCAACCTGTAAAAGAGAAATCTCTTTGTTTTAACACACCTCAGATCAATGAAGTCATTCAGCAGATCTGGGAATTCACCTTCTTGTAAAAAGAGAATAAGAGGGATGATAGAAAAAAGAAAAGAGCGTAACGAGCAGAAGGAAACGAGGAGGTCAAACTCCAGAAATCTTCACTGAGCGAGAAATGCTGCCATAAAAGGGAGCTCCAAATATAGCCTGCACGGTGTGTTAGTGTAGGTTTGTGAGTCACATGAATTGGGGCACACACACACACACACACACACACACACACACACACACACACACACACACACACACACACACACACACACACACACACACACACACACACACACACACACACACACACACACACACACACACACACACACACACACACAGTATAGGCCCAGAGCTCCTGACACATAAAACCCTCGAACAGGATTGACAAAGTTTAGATTCTGGTTGATTAGCAGTATAAACAGACTTTACAGATCGTTCTCACAGGAACTGGCCTGGTTGTCCTGGAATCAGGTCCTTGTTTAAACTATTGCGGATATTAACAGATAACTTCCCCCTCCATTACAAAAACTCTCCACCCACACGACAGAAAGCTGCAAACCTGCTCAAGAATAAACTTTTAATTCAAATTAGCTGTTTCTGGAAGATGGGGATGAAATGACGAGATGTTCAGGGTTGGACGATTTGTTTTGGCAGCGCAAAAGTCTTCATTAAAGCAACAAGTTCCATCATGAGAGGTCATTGAATAAACTAAAGAGGATCACAGCAGGTTTATAGGCTTCTACTCAACCTCTGCACAACTGTTTCTGATTTGTTTGCCTCTATCTGTCGACTCGCTGCAGAGGGAACTGAACGCACGGCCACGTGTTTGAAGCTTCTGTGTCAGTTTCATCCTTGAGCGAGAAAAGACAGACTGGGAGAAGGAGAAACAGACTGGGAGAGAGCGAGAGTCCAGCTGACCATACATGGTGAAACCCCATTTTCAAGCCTTCTCGTTGCCAAGAGGACTTTAACACACTTTTAGAGCGTGTGTGTGTGTGTGTGTGTGTGTGTGTGTGTGTGTGTGTGTGTGTGTGTGTGTGTGTGTGTGTGTGTGTGTGTGTGTGTGTGTGTGTGTGAAGGTCGACACGTTCTTCTAAATTTGGTTCCTCCTCGACTCTTTTCACACCAAATCCAAGCGAAGCAGAAGACAAATTAAAGTGACATCCCCGAGATGTATTTATCAAGTGTATCCTCTTTTTCCACTTCACTTAATCGTGTGCAAGAAAATCTGGTTTCGGTTTTAAAAAAGCATCTTTTTCGGAATGAAACCAACTTGTTCCTGTTTCAACAAAGCTTTCATTTCAACAAAATGCTTTCAGTGGCTATAAGCAGCACAACCGTGTTCGAGTTAAATCAAACCTCTGGCATGTGAAGAAGAAAGTTTCCATAGTTGTGATGAACCTGCATTACTGAGCCTGAGAACCCAGCAGGGCTACAAGGTTAGTTTGGGATTTAAGTGGCGCTTAAAGGGATTACGGCTGAAACTAATCTTAAAACCTTTGCATAGTTCAACATGTGTTTTACTACGGCTCACAGCCACAGGGCCAGAGCTTTACATTGTGTAACTACTGAAAATAATATCAGGCCCGAGCCCTAGATCATATTTGTGAGGGTGGTCAGGGTGAATCTACTCACAGTGTCTGGATGGTATGAAGGTAAAGAGGAAGTGAGCTGATCCAGGTTCAGTGAGGATGAGTGGCTCCCAGCTCAGAACCTGAAAAGACGTGAAACGGAAGGTGTTACATTTCAAATCACAGCTCATGTGTCTGACGTTGTCTTGAAAAGGTCAAGATTCATCAGATCCAGGGTTTAGATTTACAAAACGCATTCCTCCATGGTTCGACACCATCACGTTTACATTTGTGTGTGCACATAGTTTCATAGCTTGACTGAAACAGAGAATGTGACGTACAGCTTCACATCCTGGACACTTTTCCATCGAGTGTATGAACGTCATGAGTCCAGTTGGTATTTTTTCCAATGTGCAATAAGTACAAAATAGTATAAATAGTTATGTCACAAACACAAATTTGCCCCCATGTTGCTCCATTGAGCCGATAATAGACACACACACACAAAACCACCCTGTGTGTGTCTCTGTGTGTGTGAGTGTGAGTGTGTGTACCCTCTAGGATCAGCATTAGAATAAAGCATGAATAATTTCCTTAGAGGGACGGAGCAGCTGTGGCCCTTTCACATGAAAATGAGCATCACCCACACCCTGTGTATCTCTCACACACACACACACACACACACACACACACACACACACACACACACACACACACACACACACACACACACACACACACACACACACACACACACACACACACACACACACACACACACACACACACACACACACACACACGTCCGTCTCGTCACTCGTGGTTTTGAAAAGTTTTTCCACCGAAGCCGTGCAAAGTGCTGCGACCTTCCTGCGACCCTGCATCACCACAAAAGGTTGATGAACACCACATTAAGATTTTCCATTTGACCTTGAGCTGAAAAACCACAAACGGATCAGTTTGTGTACGAGTGAGAAACTGCCACTTCCTTCTGTTGTTTTCAGCAAGTGTCCTTTGATGCGTCTCTACAGCAACGACATAAATTATCAATCTAAATCTAAAATATCGCTAAAATATCCTCACTTTCAAGATCCGAAATTTAATTTGTCCTCACGATGACAGAAGTTCGAGAACACACACCAGTGAAGAAACGAGTAAAGCTCTAATATTGATGGGAGCGGAACACATACATACAAATATTAGTTTAGTGAAAGCAGAATGAGCAGATTGTGCTTTGACACTGGGAGTATCTTCACACTTAAACCACTTCCAGTGCAGCTGTGAGTTAAACAGAAGACGGGTCTATTCTGGCAAACGCTCGGGGGGGGAGGCTGAAAGTAGAAGTGAGCTGCAGGGTCGAGCTACGAGTCTTTGACTGACTGAGAGGGGAAAGAAAACTGCAGGCCTCACATGAAGCAATTCATCAACCACACATCTCCACTTCCTCTTATTGTACAAACATGAAATATCTTGGATACAGGCGTCCGCCATCTTGCACTGTGCCAATCACCAGTCAGTCTCAGCTGTCAATCATTATGTTCCACCCTGTTCCACATCATCAAATCACTAATTAAAATCAAACGTTTGGTCCATGGACGACTTGGCAGCTCCCCAAAAGTGAAGCCAAGTCACAGGGCAAGATGGTGGCGCATTTATGTGAGACAGGAAGAAAGTGGAGACTCGTCGTCCATCTTTATTTACAGTCTATGATGAGGATTGTTTGGTGGTTGGGTGACATCTCGTCTCCCCTACTTCCTGTGCTGCTGGAATCAAAGGAAACTCAATTAACAGCCGTTCACTGGTAAGTAAACAGCTGTTCATGCTAAACATCGGCCTCCACACTGCACCATAGACTGTATATAGAGATCATAGACTGTATATAAAGATCATAGACTGTATATAAAGATCATAGACTGTATATAGAGATCATAGACTGTATATAAAGATCATAGACTGTATATAGAGATCATAGACTGTATATAAAGATCATAGACTGTATATAGAGATCATAGACTGTATATAGAGATCATAGACTGTATATAAAGATCATAGACTGTATATAGAGATCATAGACTGTATATAGAGATCATAGACTGTATATAAAGACCATAGACTGTATATAAAGACCATAGACTGTATATAAAGACCATAGACTGTATATAAAGATCATAGACTGTATATAGAGATCATAGACTGTTTTTAAAGATCATAGACTGTATATAGAGATCATAGGCTGTATATAGAGATCATAGACTGTATATAGAGATCATATACTGTATATAAAGATCATAGACTGTATATAGAGATCATAGACTGTATATAAAGACCATAGACTGTATTTAAAGATCATAGACTGTATATAAAGACCATAGACTGTATATAAAGATCATAGACTGTATATAAAGATCATAGACTGTATATAGAGACCATAGACTGTATATAGAGATCATAGACTGTATATAAAGACCATAGACTGTATTTAAAGATCATAGACTGTATATAAAGACCATAGACTGTATATAAAGACCATAGACTGTCTATATATACAGTATATATAGATCATACACGGCACTGACACTGTAAACAGTTGTATAAATGTGTCTTTACCTTGAAGCAAAGTTGTACCACAGCAGTGACCGTGTCAGTAAACCCCCCCCCCTGCATCCGTCTCACGTCTCGTGCAGCATCTCCCTGTTATTATTCTCTGCAGAAGTCCAGCAACAAGTGATATGACGGACGGAAAGACAAACCATTAGCACACAGCATGATGATGCATTTTCTTCCACATGCAGCAGAAAAACACGGCGTCACGCTCCGTGTGTTCCCGGGTGATGACGACGCTGGTAAAGATGAGGCTCACGTACCCGAGGACTCCGACCGCTGCCGGTGGATGTAAACAAACTCACGCTGCAGACGCCGTCACGCAGCAAAGAGACTGCAGCCTCTCCCTCTCCTCTTCCTCCTGCTTTCCCATCTCTCCCTCGCTCTTCCTCAGACCCCCGCCTCTCTCTCTCTTTCCCTCTCCCGACAGCTCGCTGCTTCCCAAACGGCCGAGCCAATTAACTCTTTGTGTGCCTGGTCTGCAGCACTATGGCTGCATCGATCCCTGGTGGAAGAGGTAATAATTCTGTTTTATAGCCTGCCATCACGGGGAGGACGCAACCATAGAATCACACTATAGTTAGTATCTATAGAATAACACAATACCATTCCAACAGCACCACAAACTGAAGCCTACATAATAACACAACCTACACAGTCTTAATAAATAACCGTCCTAAAGGGCAGATTCACTGCAGGACTGTGTTAGTGTCAGATAGGTGTTCCTAATAAAATGACTTCTTGGTGTGTTTGCTGGTTCCAATGCAACAATCTGCTGCTTTTCTCTGTTTTATGGTAAAAATAAAAATTGCTTTGGACAAACTAAGACTCTAATATTTGAATACATAACTAAACAATTACTGATGATAAATATAATAATAATATAAGTTTGGTTTTTATTCCTGGCTGCACATTAACCATCGTATTTGCCCTAAAATGTTTGATACGTTTTTTGCCATGCTCCATGCGGTGGTTCCTGCTTTGGCATCGCTCGCACGCACGCACACACACACGCACGCACACACGCACGCACGCACACGCACACACACGCACGCGCACACACACGCACAACAAGGAGGTTTCACTCTCCCTTTTCATGCTTCTCCATTTCCCCCCTGCTCATTAATAATTGACTAAACAGTTGCATCACAGCTCGCAGCATCAGCATCAGCATCAGAGCGCCTCGGCTGGATACATGCACGGCCCGATGAGGCGAGACACTAAAGAAAATGGAGTTGTGCATCAAACACACACACACACACACACACACACACACGCAGCATCACTTTGAGTGTGTGTGTGTTAACATGTGGGCTCATGGTTTTAATGTCTAACAAGGTTACGCAACTTTCACACACACACACAGGATAACAAAATGAAAAACTACTCCGCAACAGTTCCATTTCTTCACATTTCTGTCAACACTTTGTTAAATGTGCCCTGATGAGACTGACGGGTGGATGAAGAGGATGCTGCAGCTCATTAACGACCCACTGAACGCACATCCACATGTTGTGTAAGCTGTGTGTTCCTCCTCCTCGATATCAAGCGGCGAGCATCTGTGTTGATGTCACACACGCATGTTCCCCGTACATGTGACGAGGGCCGGAAAAAAGCACAAACAGAGGAAGACACGTGAGATGAAGATGAACCGACAGAGTTCAGCTCGACCCTCTGGAGGGTTTTGTGAGTCATCGCACACAAAGATATGAAGGCCACAGACAAAAACAATACACATGTGAATTCAAATCAATCTGACAGCATCATTTATCCCATTTACTGAAACCTGTTCAGTGAAGCCAATCAGAGCCAGAAGAAATCTAATGATTAGGTCGTTAACAGGTAGAAAGTCTAACATGATAATTAACTGAAAATCTTCTGGTTCGACAAAGTGACAACACAATTTTGTGGCCAGGTTTGTGTCATCAGCTCCAGGAAACCAGCGTCCACCCGACCTTGACTCTTGCAACAGAGAAACTCTAAACCAGAAGCAGCCGTGGCCAAGACAGAGACTGCAGAGAACTACTGAGTGAGTGTGTTTGTGTGTGTGAGGACAACATGCAAACACACACTCAGCACATGTGTATCCAGAGTCAGCATCCAGACAGGACATGCTGCACACACACAGCAGAATCAGCATAGTGACACATTACACAGCAAATTGACAGTGTCTCTGTTTGAGTGTGAGTAAGTGTGTGTATCATAGGTGCAACATCATGTCCAAATCATAGACATTTTCTTCTATCTCAGTGAGGACACTCATGTCTCACCCTAACTACCAGCTCTTTGAAAAAGTGAGGACAGGCCAAAATGTCCTAGCTCCATAAAGACTAAGCTCAAAAAGGTCCTGACAAAGATGTGAGTACACACACATACACAGGTTTGCACAGCTACTAGGACTTTGCATTGACTTCCATTCAGTGTGGACAGCCTCACCAAAACCGTATACCTCACTTTACCCTTTACCTATTCATGCCAAACCATAACTAATCCATACCTAACCCTGATTTAACCTTAACCAGGACCAATTCACGTGTTTACATTAACCAGGACCTCATTAGGACAAGTCTTCAGTCCCCATCAGGTCCACTAGTCCTGGTTCAGGGGGTGTATCTGCTGGGAAAGGTCCTGAGGAGGGGACACAAACCAGAACAGGAGGAAGAGGCACCGCTGTCATGCAACAGTCCAGATGCAGCAGATGTTTGTCCTGTTGTCACCAGGAGGCGCCCCCCCCCCCCTCATTTACATACAGCTCATCACATCAGAAGACATGAGAGAGAGAGAGAGAGAGAGAGAGACACACACACACACACACACACACACACACACACACACACACACACACACACACACACACACACACACACACACACACACACACACACACACACGAGTTAACTGTACTGTTTGCTAGCTCACTAACTAGCCCACTAACTAACTAGCTAACTAATTAACCAGCTAACTAAGCAGCCTCGGTCTCTGAACTTGTCTCTAACGGTGAAGAAGCCGCAGCTCTTCGCTCTCTATCCGGTTAAACCGTCGTTTAGATCGCATCCCGCCACAAACTCCGGGTACTCACCGGTTCTGTGACGTGATGAGATCGAATCCTTCAACTTGAACAATCTGTTTGTTTCTGTGCGCAGCTGCAGTGACTCCGCTGGACACGCCCCCCGAGCGTCGCGCGCACATCGCGTCACCGCGCTGCCGATGACGCGGCGCGTAGATTTCCTCAAAACACTGAAAATAAAGAAATAAAAACATTGGATTTAAATCATATTATTAAATTTGTCTTGCTTCACAACAATAGTTAAAAAATTTAAATAAATAAATAAAAATAGACATGAACAATACAAGTGATACAAATATATTTAAATATATATATATATTTAAATAAATAAGGAAAAATTATATTAATTAAATTAAAAAGCCATCAAACTGTAGAAGTGTGCTCCCAATTTAATATTTTCATTATTACTATTACATTAGATTAAAAGTATTGGTTCATTCATCGACTGAAAGTATGACTCATTCCAGTAAACTGCCTTCTACCGCCATCATCTGGACACTGTTGTGCTATTGCAGGTTTCAGCACAAGCTTCACACACATGAATTAGTTTAATTAAGATTTATACTGAAGCAGAGCAGCAGGTGGATTTGAACCAATAACAACATGACAACATAGGAGAGGCCTGGGAGTGACCAGGAGCCCGGTGCATGCTGGGTGTTGAGTTTTTCTACCTTTTGGGCAAACAGCAAAGTATTTTTAATGACAGACTTTCAGAGGCCGAGCAGGGAAACATTGACTTAACCCGACTCACCTCTGGTTGTGTTTTCACGTCCACAGAAAACCTGCTCAGAAACAAAGTGGTGCTGTTGAACGGGCGTCAGACACATGTTCTTTTTCTCACGGACACAGATACAGCTGCTTCACTGAAGGACAAGAGTCTTCATGCAGTGTGGGTGGAAGTTTGGGATTTTTTTTATTTTCATTTCATCAGCTCATAGTGTAAACTTGGTAAAAAGATAAAGAAAGATAAAGAAAGATGTGACTGTTAAAGCTTTTAAAAAGGCCTCAGGTGATATATTTTAGTTTAGTTTCAAATTTTGTTGGAAAGAGCAAACCCAACTTTGAGTTTCATCATCCACCAGGTATTACTTATAATATATTATTATTTAAACTGTACATCCAGAGCCTGATTTGTCTTATTCCTCTGAGTCATAGAGCTCCGTTGTTTCCATCACATATAATCACATGTTGTAGTGTTGGGAAAGGAGCTCAAATACTCTGATAACATGTTGCAGACATGTTTCTGTAAAGAGAAGCTGAATTCCTGCAGCACTACAGCATCATGTTGGTGGTAAAACTCTTTCTTTTTCGTCCTGGTTCAGTCACAAACTTCTCTTCTCCAGCTCATACAACATAATCACAGTCATTGTCGATGAAAGGCAGGTTGTTGTATTGAATCTGCACCTCCCAGAAAAGCTGCAGAGCCTGAGCCACGATATCCTGTGACATCTTCTGAGCCAACTCCAGTACGGGTTCACTGACTGGGAGAAGAGTCAGAGAGTGAGCGTCAGCCTCCGTCTCCTCTGGACGGACGACACCTTCAGTCTCCTTCACGTCCTCCAGAAAAGATTTGGTTTCTTCTCTTCTCGGTTTGTCGATGACGTCGTCGTCCTGTTTGTGAGAGCAGGACCAAGGCCAGAATCTGGACTCAGTACATCCCATCTCACAGAGACACGGGAGGAACGATTGTTTTCAGCAGGATGAGTATTTGATGATCATTTCCATGACTGCAGAATAAACAGGACAAGAACAAGAAGCATTTCAAATATATTTCAAACTCTTCCAGAAGACATTGACCCGTATTTGAGGATAGTTTAACCTCGCCTGCAGGTTGTTTAACCAAAAACAGTAGAATCCAGACAAACAAGCTTTTAAAGCCTCAGCCAAGGTCACTAGTGTTTAATCTGACTTCAACTGCAGGCAACAGTACATTTAACAGACTGTAAATCAACTTAAAAGGTAAAAGTATACAAATATAATCAAATACAGAGAACACAGACTGTAAAATGCCTTGTTTTGTGAACCAGACAACAGACCTTTAAATCATCTGGATTCATTTAACCTAAAGCCTGTAGAGGAACCTTTAAAGGATTTAATAAGTGTTGAATAACTCAAAACCAATTAAACTACAGGACAAAGATCAAATATCACAGCTGAAGTGTGAATCCTTTACCTCGTGTTGTGCTGCAGCTCCTCTCTGGACTCTGAGCAGGTTAATTTAAGGTTGGGAGCTGCAGCCAAACACATTTCCTCCCTCTGCTGTTGAGTGGTGGGAGGAGCAGCAGAAACACAGCGACGCTTCCACTGAGGGTCAATGATTTACAAGAGGAATATCATTATTCAACAAGGAGCTATTTAAAGTGTTTGGACTTTTTTACAGGCTTCATGGATCCTCAATGGGATGATTCAGTAGTAGATTGAAATGTAGAACTTTAAAAAAAAATTAACATGTCCTTTTGCATATTACTTATGCCACTTATGTATTACAATTATCTGATTTCATATTTCTGCCTTTTACTGTGAAATTCACCCATTTGAAAGAGAATTCATATCAGTTTTGGTCATGAGTGAGAATATAAAATGGCCTTTGATCAGTGGCATCCGGCTCCTTCTGTTAATATTCAGCTCATTGTGCATTTAAAGTTCCTGTGCATTAAGAAAAAAGAGGAGTTTTGTGTTGTGAGAGAAACTGACCCCAGGTCAGGGGGTGACGGTGCCTTCAGAGTCTCTGCACAGGGTGGGACTTTACCAACTCAGGTGCAGGGACACCAACTGGTGGAAAAACAAAACAAGATGTTAGTTGCAAATAAAATAAAGTTTATAGTAAAATGTAGAAGAAGCAGCAGAAACATCCGAGCTCTTTATCTCGTGCCTCAAAAAACTTTACAATAAAACAATAAAAGCCCAGTTTTCTTTTTGAAGTGTCCTTGAGCAAGAATAACTTGTGTTCTCCTTTAAATAAAAGTTTGAATGAGTTTTAAAATGCAGAGGGAAAACTCTTTTACAAACTTTAATATCCATGATATAATCTCACTACCTCTTTAAGTGTCCTCTCTGATTAAAAAAAGATCCTCCTGGCAGCCAATCATAAAATGCTGGTGTGTGGGGACAGTCTCATATCATCCAGCGTCACTGCAGCGTCCTCTCTTCCCCCAGGATGCTCCTCTTGTTCTGTCTGACCGCCCTCTCCTCTGCGGGGTTCTCCATGGAGACGAACCAGACCTCCAGGCTGCTGGTGGAGAGCGGGGAGCAGTGCTCGCCCTGCGAGTACCGGGAGCACAACAAGCAGATGAGGCTCCACAGCATCAAGTCCCAGATCCTCAGCATCCTGCGGCTGGAGCAGGCGCCCAACATCAGCCGGGACATGATCCGCCAGCTGCTGCCCAAAGCGCCGCCTCTGACGCAGCTGCTGGACCAGTACGACCCGCGGGTGGAGGAGGAGGACCACGCCACCACGGAGACCATCATCACTATGGCCACCATGCGTAACTAAACCGAACCAACATATATGTCTTACATTTTATGTCCTGCAACTGGATCTTTTAGAAAACCTCGTGCGTAAAGAGCGAAATCCGTGCGTAAAATGTGCGTAACGCGTGTTTCCAGTAGCCCTCCAGAACAATGGAGACAATTAAGACCTATTTTATATGCTACGAAGAATAAACCTCACTTTTCACACTTTAATGTTTAGATCTGTGGAGATTGAAGAACAACTATTAATGTAAATTGATGAAATGTTTTGCTTGTGGAAGGAGAAAGTTTAGTCATGTTGTAAACTTGAAGTAATGATTTGAAACTTAACTAGACAACATGTTGAAAACCAACCTAAAGTGTGAGTGATTTTAAATGTTATATTTAAATATTATATCTTTTAAATATATTTAAAATCTATCAGAGGAATATTCTGGTATCTTAAAGGTACATACATGGGAACACTATAACACACACGCAGGCCGTCATTTCTAAAGGATATTGGAGAAGAGTGTTTTCCTGATGGTTGTCCTGGACGAAAGGGCATCACCAGATTAACCAGGGTTCATCCTCAGGGGATCATGAATATCAAAGTTTCACCCAGCTCTGGACTAAAGTGTTGGGCAAACAGAACAGTTACAAGATGTCAACTATTAATATGCAAGAGTATTAAAGTGTTTTATGTATAATATATATGAACGATTTCCTCCAGAAAACCCAATCTCCCAGGACGAGTTGTCCTCCTGTTGCCTCTTCAGCCTCAGTCCGAAGATCCAGCCCAGAAACATCCTATTGGCTCAGCTGTGGGTTCACCTGCGGCCGGCCCACATGGTCACCACCGTCTACCTGCAGCTCTCACACCTCAAACCCGGAAAGGAGGGAAACAACACCCGTGTGCGAGTGCGCTCGCTGAAGATCGACATCGACGCCGGAGCCGGTTCTTGGCAGAGCATCGACATCAAGTCCATGCTGCAGACGTGGCTGCGACAACCAGAGGCCAACTACGGCATCGAGATCAACGCCTACAACTCCAGGGGAGAAGATCTGGCTGTGAAATCTGCCGAGCCTGGAGAGGAAGGACTGGTGAGTTCACTGCAAAGTGAAGAAATTCAGTGTAAATTAAAAAACGACTCAAGGTCGACTAACATGCTGGTTCTGGAGCTTCCAGTGAAGTCTTCATCAGCAGATGAAGTTTGGTCAGTTCTCATGGAAGAATATGAAGGTTTCCTTTGAACTTTTAATCCAAGAATGAAAGTTTAAGCTCAAGAACTTTTATTCCTTGTGGGAATTTCTTCAAATTTTGACCAGTTTTGACCTGGATGAACTGATTTCAGGGGTCAAAGGTCAAAGGTCACGTTGACCTCATATGAGCTGGGAAAAAACTGTACTGGTTGTCCGAGGCCTTCAACCACAAAGCTGTGACTCTAGTTTTTAATGTCTTCTAGCAACCTTTCATCGAAGTGAAGATCCTCGACAGCCCCAAGAGGTCCCGTCGGGACTCGGGCCTCAACTGCGACGAGGAGTCTGCGGAGACGCGCTGCTGCCGCTACCCGCTGACCGTCGACTTCGAGGAGTTCGGATGGGACTGGATCATCGCGCCCAAACGCTACCGGGCCAACTACTGCTCGGGCGAGTGCGAGTTCATGCACCTGCAGCAATACCCGCACGCACACCTGGTGAACAAGGCCAACCCGCGGGGCACGGCGGGGCCCTGCTGCACGCCCACCAAGATGTCGCCCATCAACATGCTCTACTTCAACCGCAAGGAGCAGATCATCTACGGGAAGATCCCGTCCATGGTGGTCGACCACTGCGGCTGCTCCTGAACAATCGGTCTTTTTTCTTTGCCCCTGGAAACACAACTATATCAGTTTCTAGTAATCAGCTGCTGAATCAGATGTTGTTGATTTTCAATATAGATTTCTTGAACTTTTTATTTCTCCACCATAACAAAAGATACAACTTTTCACATATTCTAAGACTTGTTGACCGTTTTCCATCGTCCACACGTAGATAAACTCCTGCTGCTCCCTGTCCTCCCGTCTCATGAGAACATGTCCTGATTTGAGTCCTGACCAGGACAAACCCTGCAGGGCGTCTTTCATGTGCGCCCTGATTTTACAAAACATGAACTGAGTGACTCTCGGCCCTGACGCTTGTTTGCAGACTCCTCGCTGGGACCAGTTCCCAAGACCGGCACACGACAGAGAGAGAGAGAGACACTTGTATAAGGACGTTGTTGCAGGTGTGTTGTGAAATGTTGTCAACATGCAGAGGCTTTAATTCTGAGCTGGCGGCTCCGTCTTCCCTCAGAGCAACATGACATCATATGGTCAGTTAATGCTAACGTGGGTGAACGGATGGAGCTAATGTGCCGTGACAGACGCTGATAGGCTGAGAGATTTCTCCTCAGTTTAGTTTTCTTTTTGCTTATTCTGGAGGTTTCATGGTTTATTGTCTTTTTTTCCTGGTGTATATTTTCTTGAATCAAATCAAAAGCCTGTAAAAGCGATGTATACACACACACACTCACACTGCCCTGAGATTTGAAAAGATTAAAATGGATTAGCTCGTCTAATTTTACTTTTTTCTAGAACAACAACAAGAGATGTCCTGGTGTAGTGTGATTGGAGAGACATCTAGTGGACAGTAGAAGCACCGCAGCTGAAGGTGTGTGTGTGTGTGTGTGTGTGTGTGTGTGTGTGTGTGTGTGTGTGTGTGTGTGTTGTTAGTTAAACTGGTGTAAACATGGTACAAACACACATTGATGAATACACTGATTTCCAGGGCTTCACACCAGACCTGTGAACCCTCGTGGTGAACAAGCTCAAGAGAATCAGACACAGGCGTCGTCTGAAGCTTGATTCAGATCTAAAATACCAGTGTCTGAACAACTGGGAAGACTGGGAGCCATCAGCCAAATTGAATGTGAGCAGAAATGTGATCTCAGAGGGAGGCTTCATCTCGATTTGAAGCTGAGTGCAGATGTCCTGACTGTTGTTGTGCCTCGCTGGGGTTCCTGACCCACAAGCCTTTGCTCCGCGGTCGGAACAGGACGTCCACGAGTGACACACGTTCACGTTTGTGATTCTGCAGTGAACTTGAGTTCACTTTTTTATTTTTTTATATGGTCACATTGCTGCAACGATGTGGATCCAAAGTTGTTTTTGTCCTGTGTTTCTTTAGACGAGGCCACACGATGAGAGAAGATTCAACACGTCAGAGAAGCTGAATTGTTCCTTTTCATGAGATTTTGTATCTAAATAAAATTGCTCAATATCAGGTGGATAAACTTGATATGTTTTGACTTTTAAAAATATAAGAAGTTGAATGTGTTTCTAGAAAACTAATGAAACTAGCATATTTAGATGCATATTTTTGCGTTTCTTGCTATTTATCTTTCTATAACTGTTGATGACACTCAGTGAATAAATAAATGTGCTCACACACCATCTATGATAGCTCTGATAGTGAAACCCACACTGAAGACAAGAAATGTGTGGTTTGATTGTAAAAGAAACAAGTTATGATCAGTGTGTGGTTGTAATGACGTTCCTCCGCCACGTGTTTGCACCGATGGTTATTGGTGTAGGAGTTTGAAGGACTCACTTTGTGCACTGTGTGAATATGAAGAATGACAAATGTGCTGTAGATCTCATAAATGTTAGAAGTACAATGGTTTGCGGTTGAAACACGAGTTAGTGTTGTTTATTAACAGTTACATTATTCTTTTGCTCTTCTGAATTATCTACTCATTTTAAGTGAGAAATTGTTATTATAATGCTATTACAATAAAAGAATGTTATACGCCTTTATTGCATGTGGCCCCTGAGTATAAATCACTTGTCACGTGTCAGAAATGAGGGGTTTGACCTGTCTGATATGATTAGGACACAAACAAGTCCATCTTTAAAATGCAACAGTCAAAAGTGAGCTACAATAATTCACTTCATTATCATATTATGCTCTTATTATTCATTCTGCCTCTGTTTAAGACGAAAGAAAAGACAAATTATTCATCTATTCTACAGATATTATTATTAATATTGATGTGGTGATCTCTAACTCACCGATAATAAACCTAAAGCTGCATATTTGTGTCAGATCTTCACCACATCCTGTTTCTTTCGAACTGAACTCACACGTCCGAAGATTGAAATGAGTTTGATTTCTTTATCAAATTAAATAATCGACAGTTAGGTTTCGTTTTGTGACTGAGCCCCAGCTACTTTCTCTTTCTCTGAAAACACGTGGTCACCGGAGGCTGTTCCGTCTGCTGCCTTCCCTCCCTGAAAACACGTCATTCTTTCTGCCTTCAGTCGTCACAAACACATTTTAAATCCACGTGAAAATCCTCAGAGTCTTCAAAAACTTAATGTGTGTTTAAATTTAGATTTTTCTACCATTTTTAGTACATTTAAATGAAATATTTTAAATGTTTAAATGTTATTACGGCAGCGCTTTGCTAGTTGGCGGAACAGCTGTCTGTCCGTCGTTCCGATTGGCCGTCACACGGAAAGGGGCGGACGCAGGCCGTAAATCCGACACAGGGATTGGCTGACGTCGTTTCCGTACAATCGCTCACACTATATCAGCTTTCGGAGTCCGAGGCAGAGGCGACACTGGATTGAGACACTTTCTGAAATAAAACCACTTTCCGTCCGGAATCGAACTCGTTTCACCGCAGTCCAAGGTAGGTTTAATGACGTACTTCCGGTCCGTGGGACGCTATTTACCGTCCTGACGCGTTTAGACAAACCAGCTGACGACTCGCGACTTCACTAGTTGATAAAGTCACAAATAATAACGTTTATGTTGACGCGTCTGCAGCCGCCGTTAGTTACTGGGAGTGCTCAATAACTGTAAATATGAGTTATAGATACATATAAATATCCCAGAATGCACCAGTGGAACGTGACCATTCAGGTAAAGTGTTGAGTTGTGTTGGTTTTGTTACACGTGAGTGGAAGTTAGTATTAAACAGTTAAAAAGCTGATTTATCTGAATGGAGTCTGGTGGTGAAGGATACAACAGATGACAGGTGTGAAACGTGTTATAGAAGCTTAATATGAGTAATTAGTGTCCTGCTGTGGAATCACACTAATATACTGTTAATATTTATATTGATATATATTATGTATAAGAGACGTAAAGGCATCTGTTTGTGTTGAGGTCAGATTTCTGCTGAAAAACGAAACCTAACATGACATCCACCTCTATTCAGGTTCACAGCTTGTAATTAACTAAATATGAAGTTAAATGAATAACATTTGCAACAGAAACCTTTTATTAACGAGTTATATTTGATTCAATGCAACTATCTTCTCGTTTTCAGCTGTAAGGATGAGTCACATCCACGTTTTCTCTTTTATTTGCTGATTACTTGTCTCCTTTTTGGGGAATTTTAAACCAGAAAAGCACAAAATGTTTGACACAACATCATTTCCTGGTTGACTTTTAATCTGAATCAACATTCATCCTCACAGATTCATTCAAAAGCCTTTAGGTTTCATTTCTTAGTTTTGGTTTCTAGGGCAGAAATCTGTTAGGGAGTAGGGAGGAGGAGGAGGAGGAGGATCATCACATCACAGTATTTATCGAGTCAGCACTTCTGATTTCCTGTGAACGTGCAGCTGGTTTGGATTTGGATGAGTTGGATTCTATTTTTATAATTATCTGGGATAGATTAAAGTAGTACAACATTAAAAAAACATATACATTCTATTAATAACAACAACAAAATCAGACTAATCATCCAACACGTGACGTATCGGAGGTATCTCTGACGCTGGTGCTGGTATCAGAACATCTCCAGCTGTAACAGATCTAAAAGCTCTTACCCTGAATCCTCACGCCGCTGCTCCTGCTCAGCAGAACATGGCGCAGTGGTGCCAGCTGCAGATGCTGGACTGTAAGTACCTGGAGCAGGTGGACCAGCTCTATGACGACTCCTTCCCCATGGACATCAGACAGTACCTGAGCAAATGGATCGAGAGCATCGACTGGTAAGAAATGAAACTCTGCAGCGTGACAGACGTCTTACAGCTGTATTAAAAGTGGCTTCTCAAACCTATTTAGTAGAGAAATTGGTTTTGTTGTTACCTGAAAATACCCTCTGCCTCCTCAGGGACACGGTGTCGATTCAGGAGTCACTGGCGACCGTCCGGTTCCACGACCTCCTGGCTCAGCTGGACGACCAGCACAGCCGCTTCGCCCTGGAGAGCAACTTCCTGCTGCAGCACAACATCCGCAAGATCAAGAGGAACCTGCAGGTCAGACCCTGGAGCCGATGCTTCAAACCTGGGGGGGGGGGGGGGTTGTTTCAGGTGTAACTATCATTTATTAACGTTTGAGTGATTTGTATTTGCAGGACCGGTTCCAGGATGATCCAAGCCACATGGCCATGATCATCTCCAGAAACCTGAAGGAGGAGCAGAAGATCCTGGACAGTGCAAAGAGCGTCAAGGTATCAGCTGTAAATACGTAATGAATGAATATCGACAGGTGGTTAAATAGTGATTCTTTTAAGGATTTGGGGCGAAAGTTAATCAGGTGTCGCCTCTTGTTTCTGCAGCAGGAGGGTGAGGGGACAGTGTCGGCCATGGTGGTGGAGAAACAAAAGCTGGACAACAAAGTGAAGGACATAAAAGAGGCAGTCCAGGTAAGACATGGCCTGAAATCTGGGACATTCTCACAGACCGAGGAGAGGGTAGTAAACTAAAAGGAAACCGTTCCTGTTAGTGCATCACTCTTTGGGCAATAGACACTAACTTAATGTGACTTAAGCATATTCAATATTTACTACTATCTGTGTATAATGCCAGACTGCAAAATTGATGCTGTATAACAACTGGAAATGATAAAAATGCTTTCTTCTTCAGTTTGTGGATCAGAACATTAAGAACGTGGAGTATCTGCAGGACGAGTACGACTTCAAAATCAACACACTGAAGAACAGAGGTGAGGAAAAATCCAAATCTGTCATCTAAACATGTTGGAGTTGGTTTTGTAGTCGACAAATATACAAAAAAACGTTGATATCCGTGCGAAGTTTGAAACTACAATGAGACCTGAGGTGTAATTGTGTGTTGTCCTGTATCTGTAGAGATGGAAGTGAATGGCATGACACAGCAGGAGCAGGAGAGAGAGAAGCTGCTGATCGGGAGGATGGGCTTCGAGCTGAAGGCCAAACGACAGGTGAGCAGACAGAGGTGACAGAGGTAACTCCTGAGGTGTAGAAAGTGGAAACTCGAGGGCCCTCCTCTGTCTGTGTTTGTGTCAGGACGTGGTGACCCAGCTGACCGACCTCCTGAACGTCACCCAGGCTTTACTGTCCAACCTGATCTCTGAGGAGCTGCCCGAGTGGAAGCAGCGGCAGCAGATCGCCTGTATCGGAGGTCCACCCAACGCCTGCGTGGACCAGCTCCAGAACTGGTGAGACTCGTGTTGCCCCCCCCTCGTCTCTCCTCTTCCTGCTCCTCTCAGTCCTTCCTTCACACACTCTCTTCTTCCTCCTCCTCCTCCTCTTCCTCCGGCAGGTTCACAGCAGTGGCGGAGAGTCTGCAGCAGGTCCGGCAGCACCTGAAGAAGCTTCAGGAGCTGGAGCAGAAGTTCACCTACGACAGTGACCCCATCACACAGAAGAAAACCTTCCTGGAGACCCGAGCTCTGGATCTCCTCAAGAACCTCCTCTCCAAGTATGGAACCCACCACACACAAGTCATTGATGGTTTTGTTATTGATTAGTAATCAGGAATTTAATCTCAATTGTTGTGTGTGTGTGTGCAGCTCTCTGGTTGTGGAGAGGCAGCCCTGCATGCCCACCCACCCACAGAGGCCCCTGGTGCTGAAAACAGGCGTCCAGTTCACTGTGAAACTACGGTAAGAAAAGAAAACAAGCAAACAAAGGTGCACTTCATTATTTGTTTCCTAATTAACTTGATGACAGTTGAATAAATTCACTTCAGCCCCATTATCAGTCCTGAATCTTGCTTGTAACTAGAAGATTCAAACTACATTAACGTAAAAATCCTTTTGGTTCAGGTTCCTGGTGAAGCTGCAGGAGTTTAACTACCAACTCAAAGTCAAAGCCATGTTTGACAAGTAAGCTGATCAATTCATTTTTCTACTAAATGTACCTGTTTGTATTTGAACATGATGAATAAATGTCACGTCTCCTCCTTTTCCTCAGGGATGTTACAGAAAAGAAAGGGTACGTTTTAAAACCACTTTTTATAATTATTAATATATGACTTCCACAACTGCTGAAATCCTTATAACTAAAAACAAACTCTGATTCCAGGTTTCGTAAGTTCAACATTTTGGGAACAAACTCCAAAGTGATGAACATGGAGGACTCGAACGGCAGCCTGGCAGCGGAGTTCAGACATCTGGTACGAAAATACATGAATTAAAACAACGTTGTCTCCATGTATTTAATTGGGCTTTATTATTAGTATTTAGTTTTAGCTAAAAATCCAACAAAAAGACAAAGTACGTTAAGAAAACAGTTTGTAAAACCATTTAAAATCTTGGATTATTTTCTTCTTGCAGCAACTGAAAGAGCAGAAAGTCGCCGGGAACAGAACGAACGAGGTAAGAGCCAAAGAAATGTATAAAAGGTCAGATTTGTCATTGTGTAGTTCCCAGTGAACTTGAGTGTGTGTGTGTGTGTGTGTGTGTGTGTGTGTGTGTGTGTGTTCAGGGTCCTCTGATCGTCACTGAGGAGCTCCACTCGCTCACCTTTGAGTCCGAGCTGCAGCTCAACCAGTCGGGACTCAACATCAAACTGGAGGTGACGACAGAAAGATTGTAAAGGAGATGACAGATGAGGCTGAATACTAAGACTCACTCTCGTGTTGTGTGTTGTCCTGGTTGTTGTTGTTGTTGTCGTCGTAGGCCATGTCTCTTCCTGTCGTGGTCATCTCTAACGTCTGCCAGCTGCCCAGCGGCTGGGCGTCCATCCTCTGGTACAACATGCTCACCACCGATCCCAAGGTGAGGACACACTCAGGATCAGATGACTCTCTGGGGCATTTCTGATGCATCAGATCTCTAACATTGACATTGGCTGCAAACGTTTATTATTATCATTCTCAGACCTTAAGGTGAAATGTAAACCAGTTAATGGGGTTCTGTGTTTTCTGTCCTTTCACCTCCTCATCCTCAGAACCTGAAGTTCTTCCTCTCTCCTCCGTTGGCCACCTGGTCTCAGCTGTCCGAGATCCTGAGCTGGCAGTTCTCCTCCGTCACCAAGCGAGGCCTGAACCAGGAGCAGCTCAACATGCTGGCCGACAAACTGCTGGGTCAGACCCCAGATCCACTGCTTCTGTCTGAATACATAAATAAAAACCCTTTTCCTGCAGAACTCAGTGAAATATGAAAGTAGAAATGTGAATGTGTTTGTGTGCAGGAGCCAGAGCCAAGAGGAACCCGGAGGGACAAATCCCCTGGACCAAGTTCTGCAAGGTGACGTATATTCATTTGGTTCTGCTCGTGCATGAGAGGCCTTGTCAAAAGTTTGCACGATAGTAAGTTTTAGTTGTCATCTTTAGAGATTGAGTTCTCTAACTTGTCTCTGAACAGCAGAGTGCCAATGAGAAAGCTTTCCCCTTCTGGTTGTGGATTGAAGGAATCCTGGACCTCATTAAAAGACACCTTCTGTCCCTGTGGAACGACGGGTGAGTTCTGGTGGGTTTCTCCACTGGGAGAGGGGGAGATTTCTTCTGAACGGTAAAGTGTATGTTTCTGTCTGTGTCGGCAGCTCCATCATGGGCTTCATCTGTAAGGAGAGGGAGAAGGCTCTGCTCAGCGACAAGTGTCCTGGCACCTTCCTGCTCAGGTTCAGCGAGAGCAGCAGAGAAGGAGCCATCACCTTCACCTGGGTCGAACTCGACATGCACGGTAAAATGACGTTTTGGATCAGAAGACTTATACTACTTGGACAAATTCTGTAATTAAATCTGAATCTGTCTTTCTCCGTCCAGACAAGCCGGACTTTCACTCCGTGGAGCCGTACACGAAGAAGGAGCTGGGCGCCGTCTCTCTGCCCGACATCATCCGCACCTACAAGGTGATGGCCGCCGAAAACATCCCAGAGAACCCGCTCCGCTTCCTCTACCCCAACATCCCCAAAGACAAGGCCTTCGGGAAGTACTACCCCAAACCTGCAGAGAGTAAGACACTTGTAACCCCTCAGCCTGTCAACTGCTGAACACTGTGTGACATCCACAATGTAACCGGAGTATTAACTGCTCCCCAGCTCCAGAGCCGATGGATGTGGAGAACATGGAGAAGAGGGCCTACATGAAGACGGAGCTCATTTCCGTGTCAGAAGTGTAAGCAGAGACGACATATTAAAGCCCTGACATGTTGTTATCAGTGAGGTAACGTGCGTGTTCCTCTGGCGCAGACATCCGTCCAGACTGCACGACAACATGATGCCCATGTCTCCTGACGAATACAAGGTTCTGGAGCAGGCCATTGGCCACAGGGACATCGATGCTGTGGTGAGTGCTGTGGTGGGACACCGCTGTAAAGACGGCTGCACTGCTCAGTCACAGAAACATCGCAAACTTTTAAATTCCACAATCAATCATCTCTAAATCTCCTGTGACCGAGCTGTTTATTTACTGTTTCAGGTCTCGATCTCTAGTCTCAAGCAGCGCGATGTTCATTTTGTAAATTCTGGTCCATCCTGCTCCTCCAAATACGGTTAATTCTGGTGTGTGTCAAACCTGGCAACTCCACCCCCCCCTTCGATCTACCTGTGAATCTGTTGAAAATGAATCTGAGCATCGTCCGTTTTCTACCCGGCTTTAAATCTCGGCTTCTGTCTTTTTGTCGTTTTTTCTTTTTCCTGCTTTCAGGCCAGCAATCTGATTGGACTCGATCAGTTTGACATCCAGGTAGACGCAGCTTTAATCTGTTGCTCTGCTTCATCATGTGTGTGTTTTAATGTGTGTGTGTGTGTGTGTGTGTCTCCATCACTGCTGCACTTTACTAACAGTTATGGTTCCTCCTCCTCGTTTGTTTTAAACGAAGGGAACCGACGTCAGTGGGTTTGTTTGTGACGCGTTCGTCTCTGAACTCACACGTTTGATGTCTTGGCTTCAGCTGCTCTAATTTAACAGGATTACTCACTTCCTGATTACGATTTCAAATCATAAATATCAATTGTACTTGATATTCATGATTTAACTCAAGTTAAGATGCATAAACGAGAGAAACTAATATTTCCTGTTGCTTTTGTGAGGTTGTTCCTTTTAAAATAGATTTACTGGCTAAAATCACCTGTCGTCCTTTCCTTCTCTCCTCAGATGAGTTCAGACTTCCAAGATGAAGACTGAAAATGGACACGTGTCTCCTTCAGCTCGTCCTTTCCTTATCACTGTTCTGCTTTTATTCCACTTCGTTATCTCTGTGGCTATCTCCACTTGTGCCTCGACAATGAACCTCCAAACGTCTGCTTAGAGAGAGAAGAAGAAAGAGCTCGCAACGACAGAGCGTGTCTGAGAACCATGAATTGTTAAGTTTCACAGCATCAACGTAAATCATCTGCACAGACATTAAATACATGCAGCTTGGTGGTGGTGGTGTCGGCTGTAACAGGTTCTGTCACTTTATATTTGTACATATCTTTTGTTTTTAAGTCCCGAATGATTCTGACTGAAACAGTGAAAAGTAAGAATGTGAGTTTTCCTCCTTTAAAACATGACATCAGTTGTAGCCGAAATACGACGAGGACACATTTAAACATTGTGTATTTAAAATAAGAATTTATGTGTCTGGAAAATATTTGTGTGTTGAGTAAACAGCAAGTGGAAAACTTTATGATTTTATTAGAAATAAAGTCAAACTCAAATGATATTTTTCCTTTTAATACTTTTTTCTTGTGGGCGACATCAAACTTTTTTAATATTCTACAAGCACAAAATCAAACCATGACCCATGTTCTCTGTTCGACCTGTGGAATTCGACTCGCGCACCGACAGGCGTGTGTGGAACAGTCTGTCCAGACTGAGGTTGTGGGTTCAATTCCTACGAGGCTCATAGGAACTGAAGTCACTTCCTCAGAAGCTCCAGGAGTGACAATCATATTCGAACCTTCTACGACTCTTCTGAAGTTGGAGGAACTTTCCAGGAAAGCTGTATCGACGTGGATATGTAGAAACTTTGGCTGATGAAAAGCTTTAGACTCATATTCACCTTTAACGGCAGAATATTCAGTTCAACATTCACAGAAATGTAATATTCAGCTTTTACAGTTTTAGTGAAAACTACGTCACACAATTAGTTTTGTTTCGGTTGTTTCGAGACACAACTACAGCTAATTCACGTATTTACACCGAGTTCTCCTCTCAGGAATGTACACACACACGACATGAATGTACAGTTTATCTTAAATAGATAAATAAATATCACGCACACGTTACAAACACATTAGAGTGTTTTGGAGGGGGGGGGGGGGATACATTCCACCACGTTGTGATGACGAAGTGACCAGAGCACCACGCCGTCTGTTCACACCTGAGTCCGTCCACTGACCAGCCACCGCCAAATTTACCCAGCATTCAACTAGCGGCCGTTTTTTTCCTACAAAGCTACAAAGCTGACAACAAAATACAGAAGGAGAAACCGCCATAAAAATACTTCCCCCGCTTGTGTTACATACATGAATATAATACAAAAACGACATCTACCAACGACATGATAAGGAGCGTTTACGCCGTCTTCTAGGTTTGATCCGCACACTTAGTTATCTGGGTTGTTATTATGTTTTCTACTGTGGTTGTTTATCAGGATTTAAATGTTGTCTCAAGTGCAGAGTGAGATCTTTTCCCCTCGGATCAAACTGACTACCTGGAGTTTTTTCCTTTCAGAGTTCATAACCTTCCTGCTTCTCTTCCATCAGAGCATCCCGTCCAGGTTCTGCTCTGCATTCGTCTTGTCCGTGGTGCTCTCCTGGGGGCTGTACTTGTTGTGGTAGTCTTTCAGGATGGTCACCACGTCGTGGTGGCCGAAGTGGATGGCCTCGTCCATCGGCGTGTTGCCCCACCTGTGGGGAAGGAGAACGGTCAGAGGGGCTCTGGTGCAGTAAAAGTGTTTCATTGGTGTTTTTCTTACTGGTGCCATTTCCCGGAGGATGACCAACTGCTTCATATCACTTAACTCTGCACAACCTCCGCTAAAAACTTGTGTAAATCAATTTACTATAATAAATCATTTAAATACTTAAATCATCTGAGAAAGAAAGAAACACCCAGATGTTCTAGTTATTAGATTGTGTGTTACCTGTCTTTGGGAATCGTGTTGACTTTACAGGCCTCCAGCAGGAAACGCACAACCTCAGTGTGTCCTACAACAAACCACAACACATCAGCTCCATGAACACAAACACACAGATTTAACCTTAGATCAACAATACACACAAGTGAGGCTGCAGGGGGCGCTGTTGCAGAGTGTTTTACCTTCAGCAGCTGCGACATGCAGAGCCGTCCTGGAGTCATAGTCCCTCTGCTCCATGTCCATAGAGGACAAAGCAAACCTGCACAAATATAAAGTCAATATTAAACAATGAACTACTCAGGAAACCTTTAATCAGTGTGATTAGAATAAATCAAGCATTTATAATGGATTCAAATCATGTATAATCTTTTATTCTTCTGCAGTTCAGTCGAGAAGAGAAAAAGCTTGTGTCATTGTGTTGAATGATTGTTGTGAGTGTGTGTTCACCTCCTGAGAGCGGAGACGTCTCCGGTGTAAGCAGCAAACAGCAGGTTGATCACCGACTTCACCTGGAACAACAACACATTTATCTTTGTTACCGTTTGAAGGTGCATATTTTTGTCTAAATGTATTTTTGTGAAACATTAAAGCTTTTAATTTTAACCAATACTATTATAAACTGCACGTGACACTGAAGGATCAAACCACAAAGCGAAGAAGAGTAAAATCAGGATATTGTTTTTTTAAGAATAAAGGAAAAACATTAAACGCTGTTGCAGTAGTTTTCCAGCAGATGGAGTTGTGGAGTAAAAAATCCTAAAGACAAGGTCGGACGGCGTCCAGGACGGCGAGCGACCGCGGGAAGAGGATGTGACGCAGACTGTCTGATCAAAGGTGTTAGAGCAGTTATAGTTGGTGTAGATGTGGATATAACTCATAGGAAAACTGCAGATGTTCTATTCTGCCATATCAAGACTTTAAAGACGAGTGTGGGGGGGTAAAATGACGATGGTGCTGCTGGGACTCACCCTCTGGTCCCCCCCCTCCCTGCGAGGATCCAGTTTCTTCGCGAAGTGCCTCAGATTGTCGTAGTTGTGAAAGTTACAGAGAGAAACCAGGTCCTGAAAGATGAAGATGCTTCAGTTTGGAGTCAGTCGAGGCTCCGGAGCCACGGTTCAAGTTTAAGTTGCTCAAACATTAAATGATTTAAAGCCGATTTGTTACCGTGCAGAACTTGATTCCTCTGACACTGTTGCCCAGCTTGTCCAGAGGAGGAGACCAACACATGACGCCCATCACGTTTGGTACAACCAGCAGAATCCCACCGGCGACGCCAGATTTAGCCGGCAGCCCGACCTGAAACCCACGGACACCGATGAGGATGATGTGCTGTGTCTCAGACGTTTGTCACGCTACAGGATCTTTATGAACGAGTCACTCACGTGGAAAGCAAACTGTCCGGAGAAGTCGTACATGCCGCAGGAATGCATCAGACTCAGGGTGTTCCTCACGGCCTCGGGGCTCAGCACACGCTCGCCCGTGATTGGACAGAAGCCGCCGTTGGCCAGAGTCGCTGCCATGACACTGGCGCTCTCACAGGTCACCTCGATGGAACACAACTGACAGGGAGGAACAGAAATAATTAGGATTGCAGAGAATCAAACGTGTGTTTTCAAACCTTTGTGGAGTTGTGTTTACCTGGAAGTAGAAGTCCAGGATGGACGTCATGTCTGTGCCCTCTGGAAAACACTGCAAGGACAAAAACACACCGTCAACCCGTCTGTTATAACATCTGCTGCTTCTCCACAACAAACAGCTGCTGCTTCACCTGAAGGTTTTTACTCCTCAGGTGAAACAGCGTCTCTCCTCGGCCTCACGTTACCTTCTTCTCCTTCAGGTAGTAGCCGATGGCAAAGTTTCTGTCTCCAGACTCGCGCTCCGACTGGAAACTGGGACACAGAGTGGGACTATGACTCAGCTCACGTTATATAAACACAATCAAACTGTACTGACTGAATTGTGTTGTCTCTGAAAGTCACGGACGTGTCCCTGAGTTCACCTCTGCAGCGAGTGCAGTGTGTTTCTGCAGCGACGTGGTTTTTACTCACGTGGCGTTGCTGAAGCCCACGTACTCGTTTCCTGCCAGTTTGTTCATGAAGTCCATGACCTGAGGAGCAGATGTTGAGGATAATTAATTATCTATAAGTTATTTCTGTTTCTGGAAACTTCTTTTCAAGTCGTACTCACATAATCAAACTTTTCCGCGTTGCTGGCCCCTTGCTGAAACACACAAACAACATTAGTAACACAACATTTCAGTCAAGATCACACAATCAATGACACATTTAATCTGGACACTTAACGTCACCCACATATATGCACTAGTGTATTATATGATTCACGTCTCTATGATATTAAACTATGACAGGAAGTTCACTCAGAGTCATCAGTTACGTGACCAATCAAACCAGTCATGACATCAGATGAATTAAGATTAGAGGTGGGAGACTAGCTGGAGATGGAGGAGGTGAAGTAAAACAGTTAATCCACTCTGGGTTTCTGCTTCTTCTTTAAAAAGGAAAATACAAATAAACTACAGTGAAAAGTTGTGAAAGTAAGTATATGTGCTGCAGTAGTTAACTTACAGTGTGGTAGTTGTACAAAGGCTGGTGAGTTAGTTTAAACACTATGAGCTTAGAGTGTGACTACACAACTACTGATGTATCTGCACTGACTCGTACAGAAAACGAGGAGAAATCAAAAAGGAGGTCCCTTTCTACGGAGGTAATGGAGTATGGTGTAAAACCAGTGTTGAGCCAGAGCTGTCCTGTTTATAATCCAGATGTATAAACAGTTTGGAGAATGCATGTGAAAAAGTATAAAAGCCACATTTAAACATTCATCAACGGCCAAGTGAAAAGCTAGAAGCTCACAAATCCAGATCAAAGAGGGAGGAAAATGATTAAAAAGGAAAAAAATTACCAACGTCATTGACCTGTTGCTGTGGTCATAATATCCCAAAGATCCTAATGCTGTAAAATATGCAACAACACATAAAACCACACAACGAGCCTTGAACAGGTACATTGCACATGTGTAGATGCAGAGAGAGGAGGAGCCAACGCATGCAAACAGTCGGACTTAGAACAGGATCTCGTTAAGGTTCGGGGCCGATGGAGCCTTGTGTCGTACGATAAACACAACAAATACTGACAAATACTGACTGTCTGTACTCGAGAAGATGTTTCCTACAGTCTCCTCTCGCTGCGTGAATGTAGAACAGTAATTAAACTGCTACTGACGACCTCTGAGAAGACCTCATGGAATCCTGTTGATCCTCATTGGCCACTTGAGACCAGGCGCTGTGGTGTGTGTTTTAATTTGCGTCAGCAGGTGGTGCTGTTGTGTGTTTACACCGGCTGTGTGTGTGTGTGTGTTTGTGTGTGTGTGAAGGTCAGTGGAGGATATGAAGCTGATAATGTGGCCGAGCTGAGCTGTTCTGTCTCCATCTCCATCTACTCTCTGGACTCTATGAACTGTGTGCGTGTGCGTGTGCGTGTGATATCCGGGCGATGCTGCTTTCAACCAAATCCCCTTTCAGCGTGATTATCTACAACCTTAATCTCCCCGTTCGGGCAGAAACACATTCTGCACCATTATTATTTTATTTCAGACAAAGTCTCTTTCAACACAACTTTGTCGCTGCAGATAAAAATCATTTCTAAAGTCACTGCATTAGTCCGGACATGAAAATAAAGATATCGATTGATTTCTACAGTTAAGGCTTTATAGCTTTCCTGAAACAAACTCTACACACGTTCACAAACTGTGCCTGTAATATCTTATACTTGATAAAGGGGGATGTGGATGTCGCGTACCTTAATGAGGGAGGTACAGACGATGGCGCCGGCGTTAACCATGGGGTTGTGTGGTTTATCTGCAATAAAGAAAATGAGTGTCATCAAAGAAAGAAGTAGAACGAGGAAGAGAAAGGATAAAGAGGAACATTTTAATGCTTAGAGGTCAAATCCCATCTGAGTGATTCACTGAGCGAACATAACAAGAAAGGTAACTACACAACATTGTGACACACTCAGACCACTTCCTCTCTGGGTTTAGATCCTAATCTTCTTCTCTGCTTTGATCAGTAACAACAAAGAGAGGAAACCTGATCAATCTGTCATATAAATCTGTGTTTTTAATCTTTAACGTCATTAAACACTGAGAGAAAAGGAAACCAATAGATTCTAGTATATACAAACAACTAAATCACAGACTGTGATAGAACGAGGACAGAAAGGAAATTAGAAACCTCAACAAGCTTCGAGTGAGTTGTATGATGACCTTCTGACCACAGATTTGTGGTTCCTTCAGAAAAAGAGAGCAGTGCTTTCACCGCAGGGTTCAGGTGAGTATCTGAACTCACCGCCTGCATGTTGTCGTCTCAGTATCAGACACTAACAACAGTTACTTTCAGCCTCGCCGTCTCAGGCCTGGCTGGTTTTTTTACCGACGCCACGTGCCAGCAGCTTGTTGTGTTCCCAGGTGATTGTGTCTCTGTTACACACTGTCCACTCCTGTTTTATTCTGCCTCTCATTAATAATTCATCACAGTTCCATGGCAACCAGGCCTGGATGGCTCCTCTTACAGAGGGCACGTGAGCCCGGAGAGGAAAGAGGCTCATACGAGGAGTGAGTGTGTGTGTGTGTGTGTGTGTGTGTGTGTGTGTGTGTGTGTGTGTGTGTGTGTGTGTGTGTGTGTGTGTGTGTGTGTCTGTGATTCCTCACCCTCCTCGTTCAGGAAGAGCTTGTTGAATCGCAGACCGCTGGGCTCTTTGCCGATGAAGCGGTGAACGTACTCTGTGCCGTGGTCGTGAACGGCGATAGCGTATTTCAGCGGCTTGACGCAGGACTGCAGACAGAAAGGAACCTTGGTGTCGCCGACGGTGTGTCTGAGAAGGAATCAGAGGAACTGACACTCAAACAAACTCTTCAAATGTTTTCAGATCTCCTCACAGATCTGTCCCATTTACTCTCTTGTCTATATATGTAATCTTGGTATGTGAATAAAAGAGGTGCAGCTGTACCTCTGTCCGTCGACGGTGCACAGGGCGGCGGCCCACAGGTCGGGACTGAAGCGGGCCAGCTGGGGGATGTAGTCCGCCACCTACAGCATGACACCACACTTTCTTAAATATGCGTTTACTGGCTGTTAATATGTCAAACGGTAAAACAAGCAGATAGTGATTCTCTCTCTGCAGCACAGTGCAGCGGAGACAATGTTCCCTGTGTGAATAAATGAGATTTAAATAATCTCCATTGACTGAATTCAATAAAGAGGGATCAACACCTCATCATCACATTGTGGTTAAACAGCATGATGCATGAATATGAAGAACACAATGCTAACAAATTAATATTAAATAGAAAAACATGATTTTGATCTGAAGCCAGAGGAAATTAACCTTCACGTTTCCGCACGTGGAAGAAAATCCCTCTGACTCACCTGCCCTCCAGACATGTTTTTGGCGTTTTCATACAGCTCGTCGATGTGCGCACGGAAGGGCTGAAAGTCTGGGATGACAAACTTCTTCCTGAAGGCCTGGGTGAGCAGAACAATGTTGCTCTGGACACATCTGAGGAGGAGACAGGAGACGGACTCAGTTTAGGACAATAATCATATACCTACCAGGGGAATATGAAGAATATTTCACAGGAAACTGAACTCGCAGCACGAGGGTTTTAACCTTTTGTTATTTCTGAATCAGTGCCTCCATTTCCTGCTAAAGTTTCAGAACAAGGTGTCAGTGGCCTCGGGATTTCTGCACCCATGTATAACAAACTCACAATCTTTTATTTTGGGAATAGAAACCCACCAGATCCTTCCCAGTGCTTCTGATTTGAGACCACAGATACTTTACATACAACTCCACATAATCAGGTGGTGAGGTCTGTCAGTGGAGAGATTTGTGGCTCAGCTATCTCACTGCACCCAACCCAGTGTAATCCCTGTAGCATGGGATCCCTGCAGTGAAAACACACGCTCCCCTCCACCGCCCGCTCACATGTTTCCCTCTGCGTTGCTGAGCTCTATAAATAAGCCCAGGAGCGGATGTGATGGATCCCGGCCAGCAGCGGCGTGACTGGGGTCTGTGCGGTGACGACTAAGCGCCCTGAGGAGGCGTCATATGCCCTGACTCGCCAGGCCGCCGCTTGCCAAGCTGTCACCCAGTTCTGTCTCAGCAGCGTTTTCCTCTGAGGGGGGGGGCTCATTCAGCAGAGGGGCTGCCAGGACAGGGTTGGGGGGGGGGGGGGGGGGGGTTAAGGATATTTTATTTGACATCCATTGTTGTTTTGTCTCCAGTTGTGTTTTTAGCAGACTTAAATATACTGAAACACACTTTGGGGGTTTGAACAGTGATATTTTTAGTAGTTATTTTATTTATTGTATTAAAGACAAACTGATCCATTTGAAACTTCTTTATTTTGTATTTTTCCCTCCGGGTCACCTGACTGCATCCATCCTCAACGTGGTGATGAATAATTAATGACGTGCAGTGACCCAGGACTCACCAGCATCAATAATTCTTATGATAGACTGTGATGAAAGATTGATGCTGATAATACATGTGGAAGAGAAACAGGGACATTACTGACGTTAGCTGACAAGTCTACTAAACCTACTTTTTGAAGAGGTGTCTGTCGAGCGCTCCGTCAGACGTTTGCTTCAAGGTCACCTTCAGCATCTCCATACATTCTTTCAGCCGGGGGTCTCCTGTGCGAAGCCCCGTGGCTTTAAGAGCCTGTAGAGAGAGGAGGAGGAGGAGGAGGAGGAGGAGGAGGAGGAACACTGTGATTGAAGCGGCCTGACAACAAATCAATGAAGCTACGAGCCGTGAACTGAGACTCCTGAAGAGGCTCACAAGAGGAGGTTTACTGCTCGTAAGTCAACCAGGGAGAGATTTAAACAGTGATTACGCTCATTCGCTGCAAACCTGTTGCATATTAATCTACATCCTATACATCATACACGCTTGTATGTACTGTGTGTATTCATGATATTGTCCCTCTTTCCTGCTGAATATCTAATACGAACTATTTTCACAGTAGTGCTGTCCCAGTTGGTTGTTAAAGCCTCAGACAGAACTCACTGTGGTGAATTTGTGCGCAGGGATTTTCTCTTGGCCCTCAGCGATGGTGTAGAACAGCAGGTCCTCCAGACTGGGCAGGACGCCGGCTTTCCTTCTCCTGCAGGACAGAAAGACACAGACACAGGAAAAGCAAGTGAGGCCTTGTGAAGAGGACACGTGGAGGGGAAGGGCAGCAGAGGGAGAAGAGAAGGCTTTTTCACTGCAAGGAGAAGCGGTGACTGGAGGAAAACGTGACCTTGCACTGGCCTTACTGCAGCAAAATGAGCTGCGGAAAAGGTTTCTACAGAATAACTTGATGTCAGAGACACGGCGTGTGAGTCTCTGCTCTGAAAAACTTACAGTACATTCAGAGTTTTAGTTTCAGATTAACTTGAAAGTTTCCAGAGATTAAAATGCTGCAATAAGGCCGCTGTAATGAAAACTGTTAACGGTCTGCACTGCTCGAACACCAGCCAGGAACATGGTTAACAAGCCGATTAACCACTAATCTAACCAAACAACACATCACATGGAATCTAATCCAAACTCCTTTTTGTTTACCGTTCTGGATTTACTTCAATTTGACTTTTATTTATCCAGTAAATCCTGTGGGCAGCACCGCAGCAGCAGACACACCTGAAATATTAAAACTATTTCATGACAGAGCCTTAAAGGCATCTCTGTCCTGCAGAGTCCAGTCTGTGAACTGTGATGACTGGACCTCATGTGACGTGGAGGCTGGCCAGAGCCGCTGGCAGCCTGATGACACGTTGTTGAATTATGTAGTATTATGTTCTGGCTGGTGTTCTGAGCAGTGTTTCCACACCACGTTGTCTCTGGGAGGAAAGTTAGTCGTGTGTCAGGAGGCGGACGGGGCGACCAGCTCACAGCAGGCTCTCTGCTATGATTCATATCAACACCAAATTGGATTTGTGCAAAGCTCTGGGTGCCCGGGCATGATGTCCTGCAATGCATCATGGGCCACTGCCTGGCCTGCGTGCTGGGGGAGGAAGTCTGAAGGTAAAGCTTCAGTCGGCTCTTCTCAGCAGCCAACAAGGAAAAAACTGATTTCGGACCCTTGGAGAGATCGGAGCAGAGTTTCCTCTGGATTTATTCAGCTTCTAGGCCGAGTTCCACTTTGTGTCTTGAGTCAGAAATTCTGAACAAGAAGATTGTGAGTGAAGTTATGAGTTTAAATCCTACAGCACTTTTAAAGTATCTGTCGTGTTGATGTAATTATACATTTTCCATCATTATATTTATGTCTATAACTTGTTTTTACCTGGACAAAGTCAGAATTTGTGACTTCTCAACATGTGTGGAATGCAGCTTTAAAGGAGACATATTCTGCTCATTTTCAGGTTCATCAGTTTAACTTCATGTTTTGGTCCCCCCCCCCCGATAAAGCCCAGTCTCCTCTGAACTTTTACATAATATATTACCAAACCCTAGAGGAAGAAAACATAAGAAATAAGAAAACAGCATCATATGTCTCCTTTATCACTCAAAACAAATCTCATGCCGTCTGAATCAGCATGTTGTTGCGTCCTCTGACTGTTTGTCCGTCTCTGACCACGTTAATGGACGGTTGACGCCTGCTGGTGAGGAAGGAATACACGTCAGAGAGTGTGTGTGGGCATGTGTGTGTCGGGGGGGGGGGGGGGGGGGGGGGGGGGGGGGGGGGGGGGGGGGGGGGAAGAGGAGGATGAAGGGATGATAAGGGGGTGAGGTAGAGGAGAGGGGATTCAAGCGCAGCCTCTGGGAGGAAGTGAGGTCATTTCAAGGTCAAAGCAGTTATTGGCTTTTTGCAGAGAACCTCTACTTCTACTGGAAAAGGACTAAAACTAAAATAAAAGTAAAATTGAAACATACTTACAAATGCAAAGCAAGCAGATCAACAACAGGAAGAGAGGAGGGAATAACACTGAGTTAGTGACAGTGACTTATCGTACACGCAGACCAAAGCATTAATGTAAATATCTAAATCCATATCGTATATTGTTATCTCAAGCTGCTGCAGTAACGTGAATCCATCACCAGGAGAAAATATGGCTCCTCTGATGAAGTCTGTAGAATGAACGTGAACATGGTGTGAAATGACACTTAAGTAACATCCTATAGTTAATGAGGCCGCAGAGAGATTCCACCTCTGGGAGCATCATCGCCAGCAGGTTAGAGGTGAACATCTGGAACATCTGGAGCATCTGGAGCGACCTCGTTAATCTACCTCCTCTGCTCTCATTAGTCCATCCCTCGCTCTCTCTTTTTTTTTTAAAGGTCAGCACACACAGCTTGTCCAGAAGCTGATTTCTCTTTTGTCCGTCTTTTTGTCCACTGAGCCGCTCGCTTGTTTCCCGGGTATTTCTCACGTCAGTTAAGACGCAGCTCAGGGAAGCTGCTGCTGACGGGACAGGTGGAGACGGCTGAACAGGACTCAGACCTGGTGTGAGTGTCGGTGACCTTTGCACCCTGATGCCATCAAGCTTCCACTCTCCCTGGTTTATAAAACTAAAATATTAAATATATATATTCTTAAGAATCTAAAAGACATGTAACCCACCTACTTTTGAAAGGCACTTTACTGCGTATTGATTTTTATTCCCCGCGCCCAAACCCTTTCCACAGATCCCCCCACTATCGATGATGACATTACACCCTGAGTCGCTGCCAGAGATGACAGCTGAGATCCGCGTCTGGATCGAGTCGTGTGTAATATCTGCAGTATTTAACTGACCCGATCGATGGTGCCGGTTTCGCCGCTGGTCATGACAAATTGACGGGGGGGTGGATGCAGACATGAGACTGGGAGAGCGTTGAGAGGCGGTGCTGCACAAATCAATCTGTGCGAGTGACTCATCTGCTCCTTTAGGCCCTGACAAGTGCTAGGCAGCGTGCCAGCACACAGGCTTTGGTGCAAAAACCGTGCAGAAATGAGGTGGGCGGGATGATCTCCGCTGCATTACAAACATTCTTAACCCCTTATTAGCCAGGGCACCGCCTCGGGAGACGACTGGTGTTCAGATTTCCGACAGCATGCGTCCACGGAGCTTTTTTGATTTCTGAGCAGCAGCATCTTGTTTCCCGCTGTTCCCTTTGAGGAAAGAGCATCTGCAGCTGCAGGGGGGGGAAAGCAGCCGGCGTCTTCTCTCCTGATTTGAGTACTTCTGGTGGAAAGTCTCCGAAACCTTTCAGGAAGGCATCATGTCGTCACTGCAGCCTGATCTCAACACAACTAACACATGGAGCTGCTTTGGATGAAGCGCTCCCCAGTGCCCTGCCAGCACTTTTCTACCAGAGGATAACACTTTATGACACACACACACTAACCCTGGGTATTCTTTGTCTGACACTAAGCCTGGGGAGTTTGTCCTTTTCTGCTTGAATGGACGCCACTAACGCTTATTTTCATTATGAGTTCATCTTTAACAGAGTCATAGTTTGGTCTTTTTTTGGGGATTTGTTACGGTGCAGTTCCTTGATAACCAGAGAGGATCCCATGAATCTTTTCCTAGAAGAACTGGGAGCTGCTGACTGCTTACTCACTGTGACTCCTCCTGCACGACAGCCCCTGCTCAACCTAAACCTTGACAGCTGATGATTTCTCCTGACACTTCAGTCTTTCAGCCGAGATTCCCCGACACTGAAATGTGTCTCCAGGGGAATAAAGAAGATGCTGAGGACGAGCAGCAAAGCAGATGACTGCATGAACGTGACCGACTGCTGAAGCAAATTGTCCGTGAACAGAAACAAATGGGGCAACTTCCACCCACAGGGGCAATGAAGCATTATATCTCTATGGAAACTCTGGCTGGTGCGACGGCTGGAATCACAGCTGATTTGAAAAAGAATGAGACTTTAGTTATTTTATCTTTATCTCTGTCTATTAATATTGTTACAGCAAAGTAAAGAACAGAAATAACTTCTTCAGCTTCTCTGTCCTTAATCCTGAAATATCATTTAACACCGTGAATACTGACAATAATCTTATTAAATACCGGAAATCCAGCTGCCAGATTCATCCAGGCCATGTTTAAATATGTAAGTAGAGGAAGGTGAATCCTCAGTGGACACTCTGGTGTTTGCACAGGAAGCATCGCTTTACGTTTACATCTCATTAGAATAAGAGGAGAGCCGCCTGCATACAAATACAACTACAGACCAACTGACAGATGCACCTGTCAGTGAGCTTTTAGATATTTGGTTTTTAAATGGTTTGTCATCATGGTGATTTGTGAATATGGAGCTTCTTCTTCTCGTAGTCGACAGACGGGAGATTAATCTACAACTGTTCCGATCATCAATAAAAGGATGAATGTTCTCACACTAAGCACGTCTTTGTCTTATTATGCGATCGTAATACACGATTTGAATCATAATCACAAATGCTGCTTCCTGTCATAACAGATGGAAAAGTAAACAAGTGGTCAAACTGGGTCAACTTGGGCCAGTGGAGGTTTTAGACATATTATATTCTAATAGATCAATGTGTTAAAAATCAATAAGAAAAGAGCTGTTAGCTGCTGGTAGATGAAACACAGGCTGACCTTCATGAGGCACCAGCCTGAGGCTCATTCTCCTGCTGCGTTATTATCAAGTTCAACACACTGTGATTGTTATGGTTATATGATGAAGATGATGATGAAGAGGATGAAGATGATGCTCTCAGCTTCATGTCTCTGAGCTGCAGATGAAGCTGGAGCTCCTGGTGGTCACGACAGCTGATTCCATCGTCGGACACACTGGCATCCTAGGTGCAATTGGATGGTTTTAATGGGATTGAGACACGGAGCAGGTCCCCGGGTCGAGCCTCTGCACACCTCCGCCTTCCAGCTTCCGTCAAACCCCAAACTACGGCCTCCACCGGCCTGTAGCTGCCCGGCTAATCGGCTAATCCAGCTAAACAGCATCTGTAACAGCAGCTAGTCCCGCTGCGTGATGCTCCGCGCAGAACTAGCTTAGGAAAACAACATATTTACATATTCACAGCCTGCAAGTGAAACATTAAAAGAAAAACACTTTTATATCTTTTAAAAGTAATGTTAAGATGTATTGATGAATTCGGCCTGTATTCTGTGAGTAGTTATTGACTCGTTCCAGTAATAAAGACACTTTAAGGAACGGGTTGCTGGCATCGTCGCCATGATAAATTCATGTTTTTCCCTATGGAGTTCGGCTGCGGGTGAAGCTAGCGGCTAACACGCCCTCACACCGCGGGGCTGACGTGACTCACTTCTCCGTTGACGACTCGGCGGCGGCTTCATTGTGGCCGTCGCCCTTGGAGCAGAAGCCCCGGACGCCGTGCTGCCTCCGGGCGAGGTGCTGCGGAGCTCTCCACCCGGCGAACGACCTCCCTCCGCCCGGCGACCTCCCTCCCGGAGCGCCGGTGCTGCCGAGGCAGGCGGCGGCGGCGGCAGGTGCCGCTCTCACCCCGCCGGAGAGCGTCTGGAAGAGCTCGTTGAGCACCACCGTGGACCGGAGGTGCAACATCTCGGAACGTGGAGGAACAGAACCGGGAGCAGCGAGCAGCGTGACCCGGAGGAGGAGCAGAGAATGAGCCGCGGTCCCGGAGAGAAGCGTCGGTTCTCCTGTCGAGTTAACGGTTCTCCGCGGTACAACCTACCTTACTGTCAGCGGGAGTTCTGATTGGACTGCGGAGACAAGTCCCTGCACCTGATTGGCCGGGAGCGCTGTCAATCATCGGAATCCGTCTTTTCCTGCTGGAGCTTCATATTAAAACTCACGTTTTATATCGATTATTGATAAATTCTCTATTTTATATCGTTTTAAAAACACAATTCATATTTAAAACCGACTAGAAAACACAAATAGATCTGATTTTACATTTTAGAAAGAAAAATCACAGCAAAACAAAGGAAGTGAATCAGATTCTGGAGGAAAATCATGTTGATAGAAGTCAAATAATCTGTAAAAGTTAAAAAGTACCAAACAGTGTGAGTTAATATATATTATTTTGAATCTTTATAATCTACTGCCTTGTACATAATCGTCATCTGTTTATGTTTCTATGTTAAACTATATGTTATAAATGAATATAAATGATTGTGTAATATAATATATGTAATGTTGTTATTAACTCGTTGCACTGATTCTCCACCTCTATATTTATGTCTTTATTTAAAAAAGGGTCCACCTCCAGTTATTATCTGTGACGTGCTGCTTATTTTGAAATGTATTCTGAATTGTGATCATCTTCTTGAATCAGTTTAATGCCCAGTGAGCCTCAGACTCTGCACATGTGTGGTCCTGCTCTGACACCGGGTGCTTTACTGTGGTACTGCACATCATCTGACTGGTGTCACTGCACAGCCGACTGGTCAGAACATCCTTTCTCTTCTGATCCACGAGCAGCAGGACACAATCGATACGTTTATAGAAGGTGCTTATAAATAGAAATGTAGATGAGCGGTGGTTTCTATGCTTCGTTTGGTTCTCGTCTGCCTCGTTTCTCCACGTCTGCTTTTACATGTGTGGAAAAAGATGCATCCGAAAACACAACAGACAATTTATCTTTGTGTTTGTAGTGTTTAAAATATAACATTCATTCTCTATTTCTAAATAAATCCTGAGCCAAAGGCTGTGATACATTATTCCTGAATTCGACCTGAGTCACGCAGCAGCTTAATGTTTGTGTCGACCTCTTTCGCAGTCCGGGGGAACTCTTACATCAAAACCTCAAAAACACAATTACTCACTGGAAAGTATTTTGTGTAAGTTGCTGAAGTTTTTACTTTTCTTCAGCTCCCAACTTTGATCTGAATGAAACTCCACCCACCTGGAGCTCCAAGTCGGGTAAATCAAGCCAACTGATGCTGACTAATGAAACCTCACATGGAGCAGGGAACTTTACCCAGAATCCTCTGCACGTTAACGGTGCAATAAGACAACTCATAGATAAATGACCTTAATTCACCAAATCACATGTTTTGAATCAATTTGACGTTTTACACACAGACGTCAAACCTTCTCATTACAGGAGCCTGTTATATCGTTTAAGAGTTAATTTCAGGGCAATGGATTTAATGTGAGTTTTGTTTGATTGTGTCATATTTCACCTTTATGCATGACACTTTGTTAAAGTGGTGGAGGTTTGCTTTGCTCTATATCGTGCATATGTCATATGCATGTTCTGTTTTTACAACAGAATCAAATCAAGTGATAGGTAATTACTGTTACTCAGGCAAAGTTATGTGAAGGAGCAGATTGTACTGGTTCCTTCTTGACCCTGGGGACTGGTGTATTCCATAATATGGGAGAAAAGACAAAGACTGGAGTGTTTAACAAACACATTTTCAGTCTCAAGACAGAAAGACAGATCTCTATCTTCACATTAGGCTGAAAAACTAAAGGATTTTCAAAGGAAGGCCTTTCTCTGCCTGTGTGTTTTTACCTCTCCAGTGTCTTCCTTAAGAACCCTTTCTAACTCCCACTTTTTTCCAAGCAACAGCAGCTTTCTAAGTTTAATTTTGCCCCAGAATCCCCTGTGAGCAGCAGCATTTTCCCTGCATGCAGCAGTAAAGAAGAAAACAAAAGAAGGAAGGAAGGGAGACAAACAAGGCGAATCCCTAACGAAGCTGCAGGGAGGAGAGGCGATAATTCACCAACACCCACACCTTCTCAAAAGCAGTCAGCTTCCTGCTCCTTTCAAAATGAGGGTGATGGGTGCGCTCGGCAGATCCCTCCCACGCTGCTTAGCGGCTGGCTTCCACCCACCGCCCGTGGAGCCGCCCACATCGGGCCGTTGCCACAGCAACACATCATCATCATCATCAGTGACTTGCACTGGAGGAGGAGGAGGACAGGGAGGGGAGGGGTGGCCGCTTGAGCGCCAAGCAGGGCTGCCACTGTGAACAGCAACCAGCGTGGGTGTTCATGAGCTGAGCCGTTCTCCAGAGAGAAGCAGTCTGCGTGTGTGTGTGAGTGTGTGAGAGGACGGGGGGGTGGTGGAGGGACTGGAGGAGAGAATGATGGGAGGTATGTGAGAATGACCTGCGTCACAGTGAGTCATCAGCCAGTTTCACAATGTGTTGATGTGACGCTGATGCAAATGGCCTGAGAATGGATTCATCTCAGAAACCAAGAGAAAAGAGAAGGAAACCGACCAGAGGCTCCTTTAAAGGAGGTGAACTCTGCTTTAAGTCCCTTTCATCTTCCCCTGTGTTTACATGGGAAACTCCACAAAACACTGCTTTGCATCTGCACACACACTCAGAGCTGCTGCTTCCCGGGGCCTTGCTCAAAGGCACCTCGACAGCTCGTAAAGCAAGCTGCGTGAGCCAGGATTCAAACCAGTAATATTCCAGCTCCTCCTCGAGTCCGACACTGGAACTCTGCAGCTCCTCCCTGCAGCCAGCAGCTAATATATAATCATGCACAACATGATTATCTCCAGTGACTGGAACCTGTTATTACTGCACTACAAAGAGCTGTTCTGCCCATTAGTCACTTAACTTGATATCTGACTTCAGCAACTGCCCCCAAATCATCATAAAGTGAAACTAACTGCAAACCACCTTTAGTTTGCGTCGGCTGCCCTTTGTTTACATCAACTTTAAACAGAAATCTTCACCGTCCAGTAATTTCTGAGGAGTTGGGTTTTTTCTATGAATCACTAAAGATTTATCTGTGTCCTCACGCATACTGGGAAAGTTTTAAAAGCTACTGTAAGTCGGTGTAACTGCGGCTAAAGGTCGGCTGTGTTCTGGCTTCAAACAACCATGAAGCTACAAAGAGGCTTCGGCTCATTAACGGCTTCTAGTTCAGGAAAGTCAACACCACAAAACTCTTGAGGAGCAACGACAGCTTCAGAGGGAAATCAAAGTGACATTGATCACAGAACGCACGGCACAATAGAGTTCAAAAAAATAAAGTTTAATGTTCATGTGCTGTATAACAAATAAAATATATTAGTGTTTAAAAAACAGGTGCATAACTAGGTGAAGCCTAATCTATCACTTTACAATAAACAGTGAGGAGGAGGGTGATCAGTGAGACGCAGGTCAGACACGTGCTGAGCATCGTACGACACAAACGGCCAGTGTTCGATTCCTTTTACTCCCAAACCACAGTGGCTTCATCTCCCAGAATCCACTTGTCATTTTAGCCACCGATTCTTTTTTCTTTTTCTTACAGCTGATCACAGCCTCAGATCCTCGTCAGGCTCGTGCCGTCGTTGCTGCTTGAAACAAAACAAGCTCATGGAGTTTTTTTGTGAAAAGAGCACAACGTCTTCAAAACACAAGCACAGTGCTCTCGTGCACTAAAAGTCAGACGACACAAACAGTTCCCGTGTTGCAGGTGAACTCCACCCGGATGACAGACGTACAGTTACTGAGCACAGAACAATGGATCCATACAATATGCAAAACCGACTTATTACTGACATAAATATTGCATTGGTGTGTCATTACGCTGAGTGAGACTAAACTATCTGCAGGGAGACTAAATCGAGTGGACGTTATCATCGTGTGGGACATTAGAGACATATTTACACACACAGAAACACAGTGAATAACACTTATTTGTTATGTATCTACCTCTAAACAGCAACAACACATCTTGGAAATCTGCACTGATGGATTAAAAACTGTTAAGAGCTAAGGCTAATCAACATTATCATCATGTAAAGCATCTTTTTTTTTTTGTATATACCAGAAACTAATTCCTCAATGACACTTAGGATTTCTTTTTTTTTGATTTTGCTCCACATACATAAACACCGTATTGACACCGAGAAAAATCTACAGCAAAGTTACACTGGACGAAGGAAAACCCCTGGTGGAGAGATTAGGCTAACACTACTCGTTATCATGGTTCTATTTACACAACACGCAGTACACGGGGATTTTACTGTTTGCTGCTGTTGTTGAAAACCTGCAATCTTTAGTATTTTATTGTGTTGAGTTGAAAGTTTTCATATTGAGAGGACTTCACTGGATCACCTCTCAAACACACACACACACACACGCAGGCGTCTTGATTCCTGAAATGATCCCTGTTCTCGTCGATGCACGGTTTTGGTTCAACAGCAGTGTTTTGCTAAATTACAAAGTGAAATGAACCAATTAGCTCGGGCCCGCGGCAAACCAGCCCGGCAGGCCGGCCTCAGCTGTTCTTCCACAACAGCTCCTGTACATCCTCCTCTGAAATGACCCCCCCATAAATATACATAACACAAACCAGGAGGACGGGGGGGGGGGGGGTTCATTTACCCCACTCCTCCTGTTTCCCCATTTGACGTGGATGACACAGAAGGGGCTGAATCCTGACTCAGTCTCCCGACAGTACTTCCGGACTTTAGCTCGGGGAGTCGGGAGAGAGACGGAGGCTCAGAGGTCGTGTGGCCATGAACACAACTTTCTTATTATATTTAAATGGCTTGTGAAACCAGCCACCGCAGCCTATAGGAATCTCACAGTTAGAACACATTGCATGACCACTATTATCATGTGGTGTCTGCTTTTTTTTATTTTTTACAATAAATATTCAGTTATTAGTCACATGTATAGTATCAATTGTCATAAAAACACAAGTAGCTGTGTTCCACCCTGTTTCCAACAGACGTTTAGTCTCAGCACCGAAGACAAAGTACAGGTGAGACTGACGGGAATAGTTTTCAGGAGACAAATGTTTCGACGTCCTGATGGAGACATTTTTAATTTGTGCAGTTAATCCTGAGAGAGTCTTTTCCCAACTTTGTGGATACTTGTAAAGATATTTGACTCCGAACCCTGGAACCATGAATATAGTTCTACACTCAACACGGACCTACAGGCTCAGTTGAAGCCAGGGGGTCACCTTCAGTTCCAGGATTCATCCGCTGAGAAACATGGAATCAATCAAATCTAATCTAATATTTGTTCTCATATTTCAATTTGAAACGAAGCTGGTTTTTGCTAAAGATCTAACGAGGAAACACTAGATTCTTAAAACACTTTGGAATTCAAAGTGTCAGGTTTACTATCGGCAGCAGCAGCAGCAGCAGCAGCTTCAGCCTCTAAAGAATGATCCCTGTGGGATACCCATGAATTGGTTGAACTGGGCTGAGCTCACTTCGCTGTGGTCCTGCAGCAACATTCCTGCCTTTTGTCTCATGTCTGAATCTACGCCCGAGTTAAGACTCAGCCCCGACGTCACAGCCTGCGACCCGGCGTCCAAAGAAAGCAACAGAAAAACCACCCAGGCAGAGGTAAAGAGTACCGACACTCTTAAAGGACATGTGAATCGAACATGTACAGTTACAGACAAAGACCTGCAGAGCACCGAAGGGCTCCTCCAACCTGCTCTCAGGTGCTTTGGCAAATACCTTTCAAAGTAAAACAACGAAAAAGACGAAATCAAAGAAAAATAAATGCTATTCATGAGGCAACATTGGTTGTTAAGGCTCTACTGTGGCTGTGCTTGCTTAGTATCTATTGACGGGTAGTAACTGCATACTGTCAAGTGTGAGTAGAATGAATTGGGAGTGGGTACAAGTTGGGTAGTGGGTATAGTGGGAGGGTGGGCGAGGCACTATGTGGAGTCTTCGGGCTCTGACTTGATGGTCTTCTTTTCTGCGCTGCTGGGCGCCCGCTGCGACGTCCCGTTTTCTGAAGAAGAGAGAAGAAAGAAGTTTAACTCAGACTCAGATCAGGTCTCTAGGCCTCTGCATGCTGGTTCATTTAAAATATAAGATCATCACAAACCTGTTGCTGGTGTTTTGGTCTCGTCTGTGTTGTTGTTGTTGTTGTTGTGGTTGTGGTTGTGATGACGCTTCAGTTCGTTGGCTAGCTGCTTCCCCAATGGGAGGTCACCTTCCTGCATGCTTTGACTCACCACCCGCAAGTTGATTGGACGTTCGTCTGGAAAAAAGATAAACAAATATTCCTTAAATCTACTCGCAGAACATTTGACTGTGACTAACTCAGGAAACTGAGGAAAGACCGTGAGGTGGAAAACACTGGAAAAACAAGTGAGTGTTCAGGGAGCTAAGATGTTTCATTTTAAATTCAACCATTCTTAAGAAAACATTCCATTTTTTATACTTAAGCTTTATGCTATACTATATAATACTATCCCATAATATACTTTATTCTATATACTTCACTATAACAGCTGTAAAAACCATAAAGAGAAGAATATGTCTGTCGGACGTAATGTAAACAAAAGCAGGTTCTATTCTTCCTGTCGTATTCACCATCAAATGAAATCAAGCAAATCCACGTCGGGGACAAAAGCAAACATCAGCCCAGATGTTCTCCCAGCGCTCACTGTGTTTGACATGTTCCCTGATAAACTCCCAGTGGGAACAAGGCGAGTGAAGCTGCTGATCCCTCGTGTTTGTCTTTTACTGCCTTTGAGAGCGAGAGAGAAAGATGCAGGGCGGAAGATCTCACTGTGGAACTATCGCTCTTTGTTTAATACCGACACACACGTGTTCATTGTTAATGTGGGATTCACCGGTGGCTATCGAGTCTGTTTTCATTCACCAGTAACAATGAGGTTTACTCTGCATATTATCTGAGTCGTTCCACTTTAATTTACGTCTGGATTCAATCACATTGTTGGTTTTCCTGACTTCTGTGTAAATTACATGAAATTAACCTTCAGCCGAATCAGGGTTTTTCTCAGGATTCTATTCATCATCACGTCTCATCACAGTTACAGAGCTGCGACGAATAATTATTATACAATCGATCAATTGTTTTGAATGTGAAATATCAGAAAACAGTTCAGTCATAAGTTCAGAAAATCAGTTCAGTCATAAGTGTAGGGCCATGAATTTAATTCCATTTGATTTATGGACTTTAATAACTCAGTCCACAAGGTTCAGGTTCTCTGCAGGTTTTTAGTGCGATAACAGACAAAAGACATGGAAGGAAACAAACTGGGAAAAGAGAAAGAGAGAAAAAGGGACAAATTAAGAAAAACAGTGAGAGTTTGAAAACGTCAAACTGCCGCAAGAGACAGTTTGAGACAAGAAGGAGAAAAAAGAAATGACAAATGACGGAGGAAACAGGGACACGAGGAAGAAAAGCAGAGAAGAAGAGGTGGAGGCGGGAGAGAGAGAGGGAGAGAGAGAGAGAGAGAGAGAGAGAGCCAGACGGAGAGAGAGAGACGCCCCCCTCCAGGCAACTGGCTGGAGGTAAACAGGCGTGGGCGTGATAATTACAGGTGCATTGTGGGATTTGTGGGAACAGCGTTATAATGAGCTGTCGGGAGTGGGTGAAGGAGGAACAGGATGAAAATGAGATGAGGCCCGGAGCAGGAGTCACATCCTGAATAATGATGTTTCTCTCTCTCACCTCTGTGGAGATGAAATAAATATAAAAATGGAGGTGAAGAAAGAAAAAAAAGGAAGTGACAGCTGCCGCGGCTGAGTGTGGAAAATCCTCCACAACCACAGAAGCTTCCTCGAGCATTTACGAGAGGAAATGAATCAAATTAGCAGAAACAGATCAAGTCAAATTAGAATCAGTTTCGCCTCAAAGACGCAACAATGGCGTCAATTTGGCTGAAGACGGCATGTTTTCCCCTTATTGGCCACAGGGGGCAGCAGTGAGCCGAGCATTTAACAACTAGAATTAAAATCTCGCGCGGAGAAGCCAAAGAAGACATTTATGGTTTGTTGGAATCACAGAACCTCTTCTGCCTCGTCGCAGCTTCGCCGGCCGGTCTCCTCACCTTGGTTGTCTCTGCTGGCGTCGGCCGCCGCTCCGTTAGTGTTCTGCACGTCATTGAGGTACTTTAGAGCGGCGGGGGGGATCCTCCAGTCCAGAGCCTGGAGTCGCTCCTGAACGGCGGCGTCCTGCAGGATCTCCATCTGCCTCGCCAGCAGACGCTCCAGCTGGATCTGAAGGACACAAACCATTTGAACTCTGAATATAGAAACTACAACAGCTGGTGTCATTATTAAAAAAGACTAATCCAGTTAGTGACGTGTGATTTTCATCCGCACTGGAATAAAACCGTCTGCTTATTGTCTGCACATCGCTGTCACTTTAAATCGTTGTGGGACGTTCAGACGCTCAGACGGTGTGAACGCAGCCGTGAAATCTCTTCTTCTCCTGAATGCGATTTCTGGAAATCACATCAAAATGACAAGTGTAGCTGCAGCCGCACAAAGTGATCAACCAGAATCCACACGCAGACGAGACACGTGTTCCACATGCACAGGGAAGTCGAGGGGCAAACGCACACACTCAGCACCGACGTGTTCTCTGGGTAATGAGTTATCATAAAGCTCTCCACCTACTCTCTGACTCTAATTAGGAACAAGCCGCAGCAGCAGCATGGAAACCAATAAAGACCATTAACTGGGATCAAACTGGATCCTGCCGCCACAAACATCTGCTGCTGTGGAAATCTGTCGCCGTCGCTGCAGCTGACGATTCTTTCAACTCCACAGCTGAGGTGCAGAAGAAAATCTGTGTCTTCACCTCTGATGAGCATCTCTCTGCATTTAGACATGAACTCAGTCGAGGCCCAAGAGGTATGAAACCACATCTAAATCCAGATTTGATGTGGATCTGCATCAAATTCCACACGTTTGAAAATATGGTTCCCCTAAACAAATAAACAGAAACGTTCTGTCTCACAATGTTAAAGAAAGTAAAAGACAATTCCAGAATCTGCTCCCTGATCCGGATCCCAACCGAACTTTACTGAGTTCTTTCCTGACGCATAACTCATCCTTCCACCAAGTTTCGTGGAAATCCGTCAAGTAGTTATTGCGAAATCTTGGAAAAGTGTTCGCTCAATATGCAAATTTAAAAGTGGCTCACCTGCAGATTCCTCCCGACGGTTTCCTCTCCTTTCAACTTGGCGCAGGCCAGCTGCTCCCTCAGCATCTCCTGCCGCATGTGGATGGCCTGCAGCGCCTCCTGGATGTCGAAGAAGTTCTCCTGGAGACGCAGAACACACAGAGGAACGTGGGTTTACGCTTCATGTCAGGGCTGAGTTCAAGGGTTCAGACCTTTTGTTTCTAATAATAATAGAATTTGTGTCGATGAGAACCAGGTGACAAACAAACTGTGGTTTTGGGGAGTTTGGGTTTTCTGCAGTAAAATGTCCTGAAAGTGAATTTGACAGGAAACTCCCTCCGTTAGTCAGTGGGCAGGTGTTGGTGCATGGTGGTTAAAGTCCCTGCAGCCGCCACATGTTTCCAATCAGCGGTTTACAAACTGAGAGGAGCCATTCACAGCTCAAAGACAACTCACAGCCAAGTGTCAGGAGATGAACAGTGTGAGGTCACTTTGTTCACTGCTCAAAACTACACAAAGCTGCGTCTGCCTGGATCCTCTCTACACTTCAGACAGTTTAGTACAGCAAAGGAAGTCAACGTCAGGAAGTCAACGTCACGCAGCAAAGAGCGTACCTCGGTTTTTATCCTTTTGGGTGACGGCTCGTCTCTGTCTCCACATCGAGACCTGCAGAGAAACATCAGGAAATAAATTACTTCAGGTCCAGAGAACCACTTTATACCTTTAATTTGAAATCTGACACTCATAGGACGGATGTGAATCACAGAGATCTGAGATCAGTGCCCAGAAGGCTCGAGCTCTTACTTGCTGGTGCGGTAGGTGTACTTGTACGTGACCTCTCTGGAAATCTGCCGGGCGAGTCCAAACAACTCGTCTCGACGTGTCAGCAGAGCCATGTCCCGCATACAGAGCTGAGCCGCCGCCTCGTTCACCGTCAGCTGCATCAAACACATGAGTCAATTCAGGTAACACACAGAATCTTAAGCCTCTGTGAGGAAAGTTCATTGAACAGGAAAACGTGTATGAACCTCGTGCAGCGTCAGGTGTTTGCCGTCCCTCCTCTTCGAGTCGAAGCGTCCGTAGATGGCGCTGTACTTACGAATCTCCTCCTCCCTTCGCGGGTCGTCGTCGCTCATCTCAAAGATGTGTCCGATCATCTTCGCCAACTTTTTGTTGTTCTTCAGTTGATCTTTGACCTCGGCCAGGTCTGCTTTAGGAAGTCCAGGAGCCATCCTGTCCACACACTCCAGCACCGACTGGACGGCGGCAGCATCCAGGGCCTCCAGGGCATCTCTGGGCGAGGACGGCGAGCCCAGGTCTGATGGCGACAGGCTGTGCTCGCTGTCGTTGCTGTGGCCCGACCAGAACCGCGCCTCGCTGCCGCCCTGCAGGGGCGACCCGGCCGACACTTTGTCCCGCGCCACGTCCAGCTTCCCGGGATCTGAGCAGGCGGCTGCGACGGCTTTGGGAATCTTGACGCTGGCGGTGTTGGCCCGGTCCTGAGCGTTGAGCAGCGTGGGCGAGCCCTCGGGCAGCTTGTACACGGGGATGCTGCAGACGGGCAGCGAGGTGAGCGGCTGGTTGAAGATAGCCGGGTTGGTGACCCAGTCGCGCAGCGCCTTCTGCAAGCGACGCACGTGCAGCGGCTTGCTGGCCATGCCGACGAGGGCCATGATCTCCAGGAACTCCTCCTCGCCGGCCTCGCACAGCTGCTGCACGTCATCGCCACCCTGCTGGATGAAGGCCTCGTAGTAGTACAGCAGGTTCGCTCGCTGCAGGATCCTGTAGAGCTGCAGCTCACCCAGGGTCCTCGGCAACACCGCCGCCATACCTGAGGGAGAACACGCCACACGTGGATTAGAAATCAGCGAGCAGCATTACACAACAACGTGAAATGGGGAATTTGCTGAGAGAAGATCATGATCAAGGCAATAAACATAAAAAGTATGAGAAGAATTAAGTCAAAGGTGTAATTACAGTTAAACCGGGTTAAAGAAGTAAAAGGTGCATTTTTAAATAACGAATCCAAACCTGCGCTCACACCTTCATCGGTTATTTCATGTCCCAACTGACTCTGAAACCAAATTATCACCGTGACCTGAAGAGGAGACACATTTCCACAGAAACGTACCGTACTCACTATTCCTGGCAGGTGCTGGATTTCGGTTTATCAGGCGTGAACAGGAGTGTGAAGAGGTTAAATACAGGAAGGATGAATTTTTAGCCTGAATGGCACCGACAGGATATTTGAGTCTTTTGCTTTGCTCGTACTTAATAATCTACATTTAAAAAACGTCTGAATGCAGGATTTAAAAACTACAAAACCTTCTTTCACAGGGCTCAGTCAGTCGTTCTTTCACCTACGATTAAGGGAAGGTATTTCTTACAGTGCTGCTTCAATGCACTGATAAAAAGCAGAAAGGTGGGATTTTAATGGACTATTCGAGCCGTCAGTAGTGTTTCCACATGCATTGGATTCCACACCAGCAGAAGCCTGTGATTACACTTCTTCTGGTTGGGATGTTTGGTTGTTCTCAGCTCGTCAGATCGTCTCCAATCGCTCACATCGGTGCCACCTCGAACTGAGAGCGAGCAGCAGAGGGGATCAGAAAGAGGCTTGTTCCTGACTCTTCCTATGTGCATGTGAGGCCCTGCGGAAGCCAGGCTGACAGAGGAGTGGCAGTCAGCAGGCCCGGGCTGCTGGGAGGACCACATGCCTCTCTCCACCCCTGCAGGATGTGTGGGTGGTGGGCTCGCCTCGCCCAGAATAGGCCCGGAGAGCCTCAGCCCAGGGAGCCAGGCAGGCCTCGACTCGGCCTCAGTGAAACGAGAGAAGACAATGACCTTATCCCATCTCTACCTCCAGCTTCATTCTCTAAAACAACCACGTCTACCACGAGCTTTAGCTGAACCTGAACCTGCCAAGTTAATCAAATCGGTCTCAGTCAAAGTCCTGGCACCGAAAAGTCCATCATTTCTCTTCTTAAACTCTAGTACTAGTTAAAGTAGGAATATATAAGTCTTTAATTTAACATCCTGGTCCGTGCAGATGGATTAAACCACACAACGTAAATGTGAGTCACTCAACAAACTCGTCAACAGTTCAATCTGATGAGTTTCCACCTATGTGCCTTGTTTACAACAAACCGGAGGGAGAGCTGAGAAAGAAAATGGTGATCCGGCAAAATCACTGTGGGAAAGATAGATCCCCCCCGGGAGGAAAGTTCAGCACGAAGCATCGAGCAGCTCCAGACGATCCAAGTCAGCGAATACGGGACTTTCAACTTTCAGAAAACTAATTTACCAAATTTGAGAGTTTGAGTCACACACACACAAACATTTAGGAGAGTTTCAACCAGAGTATAAGATGTAAAGAGGATTACACTGGACAAGATATAGAAATACAACCATGATGGTGTCAGTATATCATGGAAGGTAAATAGTTCTTTCTTTTCCTGTTCACATCTCTGCAAGTTTCATCCAAACATTTAGATTCTGTCCCGATCTGGATCAGGGTCCGGCTGCTGAGTACGAACCGAGGACTGTTTGAACAACGTGACGTCCGATTACGTCTCGAGACAAAAGATCAGCTCTGAACACTCGCACTCAAAAGGTGGACAATAGTTTGCCATCGCAGAGAAAGGTGAGACCCAATGAATCATGGAAATACAGATTACACCTTGTTCAACCTGTTTGCACATGTTCAATCAATTTTACACAAGTGGGGCAATAAAGACTTGAACCTTAAAAGTGAAAGAAGTAGTGCAAAGAATTAAAATAAAGCTTAAATGAGACATTTTAATTCTTTAACTTAAGTTTCTAAAGTTTAAATTCATACTTTCACACCTCTGCCATAGTTTATTAGTTCACAAGGTCATATTTTACATATGGATCAATGGATCTTAGGAGTTACCAAGTTTTGTAATGTTCAGTATTTAGTTTTTATTTCCTCCTGCAGGTTCTGGAGCTTCTCGTCTCCTGAGTCTGTTTCTGAGAGAATCGTCAGTTACGTCTTAATCTTAACAAAGTTTGAACGAACATCTCGGACTCAAGTTGCTTTTGGGAAACAACGTTCCAGCTCATCTCCAAATGCAGAAACATTCATGGTTTCGATCAAACGAGTCTGAAGACAGATATCGTCCAGTGTCAGAGTTAAGAGCTTTTACCTGGTCAGATTTTTAAATGCAGCCAAAACAATCAGTCAATTAATCAGCAAAATATCTGATAACGACTTGATCTCTTCTTCTTTTGTCTTAAATGTGAGAGTTTGATGCGTTTTCTTTGAGAAACAGTCGACAGCAAATTGAGCATCTTTGGGTTTTGGACAGAAAACCAATGTGAATATGTCACAAAACAATTAACTAATTAACAAAGAAAACACTTGGCAGATTAATGGGCTTGAGAGCCGCAGCCTTGAGTACGACAACACAACCGAACGAGGCTGTCACTTTGGCACAGACGCTGTTTTCTGCTGCTTTACAACAGATCTGTGTGTGAACTGAATGACTATATTTAGCTGCAGTGTAAACGTGTGTGTTGCAGGTGAAATCGTCCGTCAACAAAGACAAACCTCTGCTGGGGAACGAAACCGATCCTGGCGGCTGCAGCTTTAAAAGAACCTCAACGTGTTCTGAGACGGGATCAATTTACTGTATTAGAGGAAAAACAGCTCCAGTGATGTCCAGTGTGTGTGTGTGTGTGTGTGTGTGTGTGTGTGTGTGTGTGTGTGTGTGTGTGTGTGTGTGTGTGCGTGTGTGTTCATCATCCGTCTGCACAAACACTCTCAGACTCCAACCGCCTGCCATCATACTCCAGTTTTATCACAGCAGACGTGTGAGTGTGTCCTGGGTGTAAAAGGCGGCTGTGAATGGCAGCTTCTAAATGAAGCCCTGCTTCACAAAGCGAGTTGAGCGAGTTCAGCTTTTCACCTGGAGAAGCAGGGCTCACTGGCACAATGGCACCAACACACACACGCACACGCACACACACACACGCACACACACACACACACACACACACACAATGAAGGCTGGTGTGTGGTTTTCCAGGTGAAGTGGCACGCCGGCGTTATCTCTGCCCTCCCACAGAGAAAACCAGGATTCCTTTGATTTGACTGTAATTCAAGGGGAATTTTCCAGTTTCTCAGAGCAGCAGCATAAATGTTTTAATCAATAAATCATCACTATGACCTGGTCACCATGAGTTTATACAGCGTGAGTGTGTGTGTGTGTTTCAACATCATATTTATCACAATAATTGAGAGAATATGGCTGTAAAATATCTTTAGAAATAACTAAAATCATGTGAAATACCAGTAATTCTCCTACAGCAACTTCTAAATGAAAGTTTACACTGACACAGTGACGCCTCGTGGTATTTTAACATGTATAATATTCATATAATATACATGTATCCGGCCATAATGCTGCTTTACTGTATTTCCATGTCATAGTATTGCGACGGTGACCCAGAGCTGTTTATGTGATGACGAGTTCTGAGCTATTTTTATCTCCTTTGAGGTATTTTCTGTATTTTCTTAAAACGGCACATTCATTCTAAACACATATAATATATATATAACAATCAGGAGTGTTGTTCTTTGAGGTGTGTGTGCTGCTCAGTAGTGAGTTAATAATGGCATGTGGCGCTGTGAGCTATTTTTAAACCCACTTTAATATTTCTTTTAGGCATTTATATCTCTTATAATAAACACACACACCATTCAAACAGGCGCAGGGTTTGCAATTTGGATTATTTCATCTCGCTATGATGAGAGTTCCTGTGCGTAAAAGTGAGATTTCAAAGCACTTCCTATAATATTCCTGCAGAGACATGCAGGATTCAATCCGGGTCTAATCTTGCCTACCTGGTGAGTTTTTGACCCCCTTCGGTTCGCCCTGGTCCGGTTCCTCTTCCTCTTCCTCACCGTGTAGCACCACGAACCCCGGGAGTCAGTTTGAGGAGATTCCCACAGCGAGAGCCTGGTGCGTAAAAAATGGAAAAATAGTGTCCAAGACGCAGAAGATATGAAGCCAAAGAGGATTCTCTTGTCTTTTCTTGCTCGCGCCGAGCGTCACTCGTTCTTTCTTTCTTTCTCTCCTCCGGGAAAACTTTTTCTTTCTCCTGCCGTTGAGAGAAAAGAGAGAGAATCAGTGAGGAGCCTCTGACCTTCGTGCGTCTTTGGTGCGTCTTGTTTCCTCCAAGTGTGTGTTGCGTGCGAGCCCGCGTATGGAGAGTGTGTGTCAGTGCGTGCGTGAGCGTGTGTGAGTGTTTGAGTCCTCTCTCTCTCCCTCCACTCCCCTTCACTTGTCACCACCGTCAAGACACACGCACGCACTCACACACACACTTCCGCCAGAGGTAATGAAGTAAAAGCACCAGGAGGAGGATGCGTAAAGGAGAATGTGCAGGTTACAACTTTTAAACATGCAGTGATGCTAAACGTACTTAAATATTATATTTGTATTTATATGGTAAAGATAATGTATAGTTTTCTCTTTGATTTAGATTCCACTCCAACATTTAGGTGTCTTTCTCTTTCCAGATCCAAAACACTTTTGCCAAATTTACCAACAATAACAATAAGGAAATTAAAATGCACAATAGAATAAAATGGAACAAAAAAGCAAATCAAAGAAGATAAATTATGAAGATTTATTTAAGTACATTGGGCTTTTGTGCATGATCATTTATTTCTTGATCAGATTCAGAAGCTTTTATTTTGTTAACATGTCCTGTCTGCCGCGTCCACACCGCGCGCAGCTTGACGCGTCAGCGGAATAAAGTGGGATATTCCGCGTCTCTCTCTCTGTCTGTCTGTCTCTCTGTCTGTCTGTCTCTCTGTCTGTCTCTTTAGCTGTCTGTCTGTGTCTGTGTGTGTCTCTCTCCCTCTCTCTCTCTGTCTCAGTCTTCCTGTCTCTATCTGTCTCTCTCTCTCTGTTTCTATCTGTCTCTCTCTCTTTCTCTGTCTCTCTCTCTAGCTGTCTGTCTGTCTCAGTCTTCCTGTCTCTCTCTCTGTCTCTCTCTCTATCTGTCTGTCTGTCTCAGTCTCCCTGTCTCTATCTGTCTCTCTGTCTCTCTCTCTCTCTCTCTCTCTCTCTCTCTCTCTCTCTCTGTCTGTCTGTCTGTCTGTCTGTCTGTCTGTCTGTCTGTGTGTCTGTCTCTCTCCCTCTCTCTCTCTCTCTCTCTCTCTCTCTCTCTCTCTCTCTCTCTCCCTCCCTCTCTCTCTCTCTCCTCGCCCACGCTGCTCCCTGCGTGACGCAAATCCGCGCGTGGGTGGACACACGGGGCGTGGGAGGCTTCTGCACGGAATACCAAACACAGGCAGGTTCAACACCCACAGAGACACAGC